>NW_016175337.1:0-10114 GCF_001687245.7 Rhagoletis zephyria
ATGCGTACATATTTACATACCAGTGCATATGTGTGCGTATAGTTTTCGGTAAGAATGGTATTCGAGAAAGATTTATGTATGTAAGTGCCTCCTATTTGTTTGAACTTCCGAATATTTTAAATTAATAAGCGCTGATTGCCTTTTATGTACATAATATTGTTTGGAAGGAGAAAAAAAAAATACATATTACGCACACGTGTGTATGTAGCTACACATTTTGTAGTTCATTCAGCATTTTTCAACTTGTGCCGCTACATATTGTTAATAAACTGATGTTTTATGGTTTTTTTGCAATCAACTTGAGTGGTTTGAATTCTTGCTATAGTTAGAATGTGATGCTAGATCGTAAGTATTTATGTACATACATATCTTTTTCTAAACCATTTAGACTATGCAGGACAAATTTACGAATTTGCAAACATATATGATTCCACGTGGAGTGATCAAAGTAAAAATTTGAAATGAAAGGCATTCAATGTATTGTGAGAGTTATATTACGCTGCCTTAGGTCCAAGCCAATAAGAGCAGTACTCTCACAAAATTTTTTTGTTGAACTTTAACCACTAAGAATGAAATGAAACTCTTCTAACGAAAAATTGTATCCTGATACGAAATATCATTATGGTTTCTCTTGGTCAGACCTAGTTTCTGAGATAATGGTGATATTATGAAAAAGAAACTCACACATTGTAATCCTATCGGTTTTACATCTGAAAGAGATTTGTACTCATAAATCATACAAGTGGTTTATTTACTATAGGAAAAATATCCCGCAAATTAAAAAAAAATTTTTTTATTTAACAAAGTTTCAGATTCAACTGCCTTGAAATCAGAGAAAGTGTTCGAACGAAAAAAAGTAGCCACTCTATGCTATAGAGAATTCTATTACAACAACTTTAAGCCTACTAACACGCCGACTTGAAACTGGAACTTAATCGTACTAAAATTTAATGGGCTACAAAACTACATGCATACAATTTTTTCTAAGAAATCGAATTAACACATTTAAAATTTTGAAGAAACTTTCTCGCTATTTATTGAATTTCTGTATGAAATTAAAAAAATTGATTCGTGTTGGTTTTGCTGCTGGATGACCATGTTTTTATAAAAAAAATAAAAAAAAATTTGCTATAAAAAATATAAATAATTAAAATCCTCAAAATTAAAAATATTGATTCGTGCAGGTTTTGCTGCTGGATGACCATGTTTTTATGAAAAAAATTAAAAAAAATTTGGTATGAGAAATCTAAATAAATAATAAATAATTAAAAACGTCAAAACGTCAGGGTATGCATATTTTTGACGCTGACTGTACATTAGGGTGGTTCAAAATAAGTTAAGTTGGATTTTTTATGCTCTCAACCCCTGGGCATTTTCTATACCGAAAAAGGGATACCCCTATTTCTTTTTTTTGAAATAAAAAAATATTTAGAGGTCGCTCAAAGTTCCATGTAAAAAACCACTTTTTGCAGAAATGGTATGGAATTCTTGAAAGTCAATATTTTCGATCGGAAAACTCTGACTCTTTTCAGGGGACTTCCAATAAAAATACCCAATTGTTTATTTAACAATTTTTTAATACTTAAGATTTTTCATTGATCCCCCATTTCATTTTCATGCATTTTCTTGTGGTTTTGGCGTACCTATAAAATATCGTTACTATGAAAAAAATGGTTAAATAAATAATGGGACATTATCATTGGGAATCTTCTGAAGAGAAACTGAGTTTCCCAATCGAAAAATATTGCTTTTAAAGTAATTTTATATTATTTTTCGAAAAGTGTTTTTTTTCCGTACAAAATACATGGAAAACTTTGAGCGCTTTGAGCGACCTCTAAATATTTATTGATTTAAAAACATTTTTATATGTATATTTTTTCGGTATAGAACAATCCTAGGGGGTGAGAGTATAAAAATTCCGACTTTTTCACATGCATTTTTGGACCACCGCACTGTACATGAATGCAAAAATATATAAGGTGTATTCTCGAAGTCTTGCACGATGCACGGATTGTGCGAAATGCAAAAATACTCTTCCAAATTTGAAAGAGTATGAGAGCAGCCCATTGCAAAAAAAACAAAAAAAAAATTAAGTGTGCGAGATGAGAGGAATGAGAGAAATATGTAGCAATTCCAAGAACAAAACAGCCAGTCTCTCAGCTACAATTTAGTAGAGATTAGGCTGTAGGTGTAATTTGGTTACCTCATCAAAATGAGAAGCTCTTATTTGATTGATTTTATGGCTTAACAAGAGCTTTCTTCTTGCTGTAAAAAGGATGCCTTCTTGAAGAAAACCAATTCTGAAAGAAAGCTTTTTTAAAAAGAGCTTAGTACCTTGGTGCCTGTATAACATATAAGCATGTGAAATGGTATTTCAAAGGGAACGGAAGCGTATCAGGAGACAAGTAAAATTTGTGCTGACTGATTTTTATTTCGTGTAAGTTTTCTCTTCTTAGGGGCAGCTGATTCAGAAGCTTTTGAAACTCTGGTCATCGCTAATAAAAAAAAGAAGTAAGGAATGGAATTCCTAATACTGGATTTCCACAAGGCATTAAATGCCGAAAATGGCAAATGACAAAGTCGGGCATTAAAATATTATCATGTAATTACAACAAAAAAAAAAATAGTAATTAAGTTCATAATGGCATACATTTTTTGTCATGTCATAAAGTAAGTGCTCCTTGAAGGCTGCTTATTCCAAATTTTGGCGACTGCGTAACTCATCCACTGTTTCAATCCGATATGAACTTGCCTCAGGGTAAATAATATTCATTAAATTTTTTTCGCCATTTCAATTTGATATGCTCAAAAAACAACAATATATTTTTGCATGATATTGATACACATATTTATTTCATAATTAAAAAAAAAAACCAAAAAAAAAAATAAAAAATTTACTAATAAATGTCTATCGAACGGCTATTAAGTACTATAATGTACAATTTATGGGGAAAAGTCCCATAAAAAGCGTCAAGCGTCTAAGCTTTTAAGGACATTAACTTTAATAAAATACACAAAATTTTCGAGGAAAAAAATAAAACAAGAAAAAACGAATTTTCATTTTCCATAAAAAACAGGCGCATTTTATATATGTAAACTGCTTAATAGACTGAAAGCAATTTATAAATTATTATTATATAATTTAATTAAGCCACTTTAAGTGCAAAAAAACGAAGCATAAAATTAGCTTGCACACGCATTTATACTACATACATATGTACTATTTATGTATAACAGTGATGTGCATATCTTAATACTTTCGCATATAAAGTAACTGTTTGGATACCAAATGTTCATATACTTAGAGATGTCTAAATACTGCAGCAAAAAAAACTTGCGTATTTAGGAGTATCTAAATACTTAAGTGCTTATTATTTAGTATGTTTAAATACTTAAGCACTTAACTACCAATTACTTAAGCACTTAATTAATAAATACTTAAGCCCTTAACTACTAAATATAGTACTTAAATATGTAAGTTTGAGACTAGTTAATGCTAAAGTACACAAACTGAATGAGCTTTGAATATCAAACCGTACAGAGAAAGAAAGAATGTTCGGATTGGCGATACTCGTAAATATAACGGAAATATTAGTGGATTTCGGGAGGTTTCGACAATTTTGAAGAATTCCTACGAATTTTTGGGTAATTTTCGGTATTCTTAGGGTATTATATTTCAGGGTTTTTTTATCTTTAAAATCCTTCAGGTTTTTTCGAGATTTTTGAATCACTTTAGAATCAAATTCCTAAATTTTTTATGTTACATTTTTAGTTATGTACATACATATGTATGTTTAATGAAATCCTCCGTGATTTCACGCAACTTCGTATATTTTGGCACTTTCCGGGATTTTATATTTTATAACTTTTTGGGGCTTCTTTCTGTTTTGAGGACTTTCTGATATTTTTTGTGTTATATTTTTTGGGATATTTTCGGAAATTTTCGGGACTTTTTTAAAAACTTTGGTTTTTTTTCGGGAGTTTTTTTTTGGATTTTTCCAGGAGATTGCGAGCTTCTATCGAAACTTGCAGAATTTTCTTCGGATATTTGGCACCTTTCGGGATTTGTTTAGAACTTTTGAGAATTTATTTTTGTTTTTTATTTTTTCAGGACTGTGTGGTATTTTTTTTGTTATATTTTTCGGGATTTTGCTGGGAATTTTCGGGAGTTTTCGGTATTCTCCGTGTTTTAATTTACGGGATTTTTTCAAAAACTTTGGCAGTTTTTAGGGACCCCTTTGATTGATTCTTCAGGACTTTTCGAGTGTCGTCGCTTTACAATTTTCTGGAATTTTGTGTTTTACTTTTCGGCATTTTTTAAAGAACTTTGGGAATTTTTTCGGGACTTTTTTATGTTTCTCAGAAGTTTTCGAATTTTTTTCATGTTCCTTCGTTTTATATTTTTCGGTATATTTAGAGATTTCGCTTGAATTAATTGGAACTTGGTGACTGTGTTCGTGTTTACCTTGCCAGGGTGTGTTTTTTTTTAAAGAACTTTGAGCCCTTTTTAATTCTTCAGGAGGAGTCCCGAACTCGTCATGTTATATGTCGGAATCTTTCAAGATTTCTCGGCGAGTTTACGGGACCTTTCGGTGTTTTAGGTTAATTTCGGCTACTCACCGGGTCAATTTGGATTCAGATTCGGGACTTTTAAAAATTTTTGTGATTTTTTCGAAGTTTTTTTAATTTTTTTCAGAATTTTTTGGAATTTTCATCGTTATACTGTACTTTTTGGGGTCTCCCTGAATTCTTGTCGAATTTTCGTCACTCGTTGAGTTTTACTTCTCGAGATTTTATTATTAAGAACTTAAGGGAATTTTTCGGGACATTTTACATATTTTTTAAGGAGTTTTCAGTATGCATCTTTCTACACTTTTACTTATGTGTGTATTGGGAAATACCTCGCGACTTTTGGGATTTTGCGAAATTTGTCAAGAATTTCTCTGGATTTTTGTTTGAAATTTTCGGTATACTTCATATTTATTTTGTGGATTTTGTTTGAAAACTTGTGATATTTATATTTTTCGAGATGTTTTCGGAATTTTTAGAAGCGTCTATTGTTCTATTGATTCTATTGTTACTTTTCGGTATTTTTTTTTTAAGAAATACAGGGTACTTTTCGGAAACCTTTCTAGTTTTTTCAGGATTTTTCGTGATGCTTCGTGTTATATGTTTTGGGATCTAGCTTACTTTTGTATCGTTAAGTAAATGCAACTAAATACTTTTATACCCAGTATTTAGAACTGTGAAATTAAGTAACTAAGTTTGCTCAAAATACTTAAGTACTTATGCAAAAAAGGTAATTAAATACGTTGCATACTTAGTAGTAATCGTCTGAAAATAAGTAATTACATTTACTTGCAGTATTTAAATACTTTCACACTCGGTATTTAGTGATTATTTTTTTGCAAAATAAATATGTAAATACCTAAATACTTTTGCACTTAGTACTTAGTAAATATAATTTTGCCCATCACTGGTATATATAAATATGCACATATAGGCAATTTAATTGACGTTTGTATTTATATATATATATATAGATCATTGTCTGTATCTGTGACATAATAATAAACACAACACTAAATAAAAAGTCTAATCGCTTGTCACTCATACGCCATGTCAGCCACAAAAATTCATTAAAACTCAACGCTTTGAATATTTTGAACGGATATTTGTATAGAGTGTGTGTGCCTGCATGCTAGCCATAGCATTTTATAGAAGAAAAAAATATAATCAAAAAAGCAATAATTTCGTCTAGATGTACATATAAGCTTTAGCGGATTAACACATCTGGCCAATTTTGTTAAACTAATTAAAAATGTAAAATCACTTAATTAGAAAAAACAGATAGAGGCTTTTTAAATTTTAATTAACTGTTGAGATAACAACAAACTCACAGCAGCGAAGGCAAATATTGCAAAAAAGATAAACAGAGACAAACGCATATACATACGTACATACGTACATACATTTATGCATATTAAGCACGAATGCACGAGTATGTTCATTTGCAGCTAACTAAATCCACTTAACAAAACTTTTTTTGAGCTAGCTTTTCGGCTTGTGATTTTTGTTGCTGTTCAAGGCATTTTAGTTGCCACTTCTGTTGCATTTTTTCGCGATTTAAGCGCACTGCAGGCATTTGAGTACATTCGGGTTTTGCGTGATTTTTTTCTTCCTCCACAGATTGGCAGCAGCAGGTATTTGATGCAAATTTTTTCGCACTCACATGTTCACGAAGGCAAATGTGGACAGATATAAATCGGCCAAACTGATGCGAAGCGCATACCTACGATTTAGCTGACACAAATGCGGTAAATAATCCGTTGATTTGCTAAAACAAAAAGTCAATGAACGCAAATTCACTATGCAAATATGCAAACGTGCTGCGCGAATACATCCACATATACAAAGGCACATACAAGCATACATACATATGTATGAAGTTACAAACCTATAGCGAATTCATATTTAAGTGCGCCATTTAAAGCGCCTAAAAGGAGATTGGCTGTTGCCAAGCGCATGTATTTGGCAGCTGGTCATCTCTGGTGAATATCATTTCACCCGAATTGGTGTGCTTAGTAGCAACAGTTGTCGATGTCTGCGATTCATTCAGTTATTAGGCTTTTTTTTTTTGCAGTTATGTAGTATTTTTTTTGACAAAACTTGCCAGTAGACGAATACATTTCAACAGAAGCCCTTTTAAATGCAAACAATTTTGAAAATTTTAAATTCGGCGCAGCTTTGTTTTGATTGGCCAACTGTTACTTTTTTCTATCTACCGAACTACATAAACGTGTGGTATTTCGGGAAATAGTCAAAACTTGTGGGTGGCGTATAGTTATGATAAGCACTATAGAAATATGATCTATCCTAAATGAATATCTGTTTAAATATAGCTGACAAATAAACGCATACATTTATCGAAGTATAAGAGATGAAATGGAATGCTAAGCTCTAACGACAGTTGTCCATTGTACTTAAGGCCTAGAGAAAGGTTTAGAACAATGCCGATGATAGGCTTCACAGTGGTTTGATTAAAACTACTTCAAAAAGTGATGATCGGGCCATTACTAGTTTACTTCAAAAAACCCTACCTTCATGGCTCATTTCCACCAAACTTTAGCTGCGGTTTATGCCTATTGGAAAAAGGAAATTACAACTTGAAGGGAGAAGTAAAATGGTTAAAAGTAAGAAATGAATACTGCCGATCACCACATGTCAAAATTCTTGCATTTTACCTGACATTTTAACTGCAGTTAGCTTTTGGTGGAAATAGCTATTAGCCTAAGGCAAGCGAAAGAAAGTATTCTCAAAAAGTGTAGACGTTTCCTTTTGTGCAACCGAACCAAGATTGAAAGAAACTGGCATCGGAAGTCGGAGCACACTTCAAAAATCCCTTTTGCCTGAAGTGTATATTCAGAAAAATATTACGTTGGGTGAAGGAGAATTTGGACCTTGATTGGAGCAAAGTGATACTTAAAGATGTATGATCTGTCGTTGTTTGGAATTACTGCAGAAAGCTTGGGTTCGTAGAGGCACTAAGCTTGTTTTAATCGGTCTTTTAAGTGCCCGACTAAGGTCCATGCTTACGGATGATTTTCTGGCAAAGTATTCCGTACTCTGACTTTACGTAAAACTTCGATGCAAAATTTTTCATCAAACTGTATGAAAAATGTTTGTTAAAGTCGGCGGCAAAACTTTATAGGCCGAATACAAATGCTTGGATCCTTCAAGAGTGGCTCTAATATTACGTCCGATGCGGTGTTTACCTGCTCATTGATTATATTCCGTTGAAGGCTTTCGGCTTATATATTTTAATGTTTTCTAATACACTCAGCCTTTGCGAAGTTTGATTCTGTAGCAGCTTCTGGTTTTCGTGATTTCTTTAGCTCGCGAACAATTCGGTAAAATTTTTTATTCAATTTCATTTAAACTGTGAGTTTCCGTTTCAACAGACAACCAAAGTTAGTGACTACTCCCAAACTGGACACAAACTAGTCCCAAATTGTTCACAAACTAGGCCCAAACTGCTCTCGAACTAGCCCTGAACTGGCCAAAACTGGTTCCGAACTACACCCGAACTGCTCCCAAATTATCCCCACGATTGCCCTCGAATTGGTCCCGAACTAGGCCGGAACTTGGCCACACCTAATCACAAATTCGTTCCGAACTAGGCCTGATTCTTTACAAACTAGTTCCGAACTACTACGAACCACTAGTCGGTCATGAATTAGTCGTGAACTTGTCCCGAACTAGACGCAAAGTAGTTACAAACGGCCCTCAAGCATTTTAATCGTGTGTAGCACATAGCACATCGAAGTAGATTTGCCTAATCAAACTTCAATTTGTGCCAGCTACTTAAATGACTTCTAATCGTTTTCAAATTGTTCAAGTGCGTGCTGAATTCAAAACTAAGTCAGTGCATACCAGCAGCAGTGCTTTCATTTGCGCCCTTAGTCTAATAATAATAACAGCAACATTTTCTTCTCTCTCCACCCGCCTATTCACCCTCTCTTCTTATTTCCCTTAAAATCCTTACTTCACTTAAGTTAGCTAATTATAACTTTTGTGGCAAAATGAGGGTCATTAGGTCAAAGGTTTATCTCAACTAAGTAAATGCTGTGCTGTGTTATGCAGCACAGTCATGATGACATTGCCATTGTCGACATAGAGCAGTTATGGAATTTCCAAAATTTTACACAGCTTAAATATGGCATTGAGCATTCGAAGGTAACGTATACGTAATGGTGTACCCCGAGAGTGCATTATAAGCTGTTGAACATATGTACATATGTAGTAAGTAAGCATTGTGGCTATGTGGCTGAAGATGGCCGTTGTTTGTGCTAGCATTGTTGCCTTGGTCAGCCGGTCGGTGGGTTGTTAGGTTGTTTGGTCNAAGAGTGCATTATAAGCTGTAGAACATATGTATGTAGTAAGTAAGCATTGTGGCTATGTGGCTGAAGATGGCCGTTGTTTGTGCTAGCATTGTTGCCTTGGTCAGCCGGTCGGTGGGTTGTTAGGTTGTTTGGTCATGCAAACGAGTATTTTGTATGCACAGTGCGGCGGCGGAGATTATGCGTTGCTTCATAATACAAATGCATACGTAAGCACCTGCATAAGAACGTTAATGCGTATAGGTTGCAACATAATAGCGTATAGTAATATATAAATATGTGTGTGTATTAGGGATGACCTGAAAGTATCACCTAAATGGGGTACCAAGAAAATTTAAAAATAAAAAACAAACTTAGTGCGTGTAGTTCCTACACGCAGAACGGAAAAAGTTAGTCATATCGCACACCTAGATCNTAGTTCCTACACGCAGAACGGAAGAAGTTAGTCATATCGCACACCTAGATCTAAAGTGCGATTAACTAAAAAAAAAAATGGCGCTTACAACTATCTTTTATCCAGGCGACAATGTTTNGTACCAAGAAAATTTAAAAATAAAAAACAAACTTAGTGCGTGTAGTTCCTACACGCAGAACGGAAAAAGTTAGTCATATCGCACACCTAGATCTAAAGTGCGATTAATTAAAAAAAAAAAATGGCGCTTACAACTATCTTTTATCCAGGCGACAATGTGTACATATTTAGTTTTAATATTTTTTGAACGAGCTTCATTTTTATTTTTTATAATAAACTGCTTAGTTTAATTGCAGCTATAAGAACACTCATGTCTACAATATTAACTACTGGTTGAAGTGAGATAAGATGAGCTTATTTAAGGTAGGATAAGGTAAAGTGAGTTGAGGTTAGGCTAGGTGAGGTGAATTAAGGTGAATTGAGATGAGCTGGGAGGCGGTGAGGTAAGTTGAGATGAGGTGAGGTAAAGTAACTTGAGTTAAGGTTAGATGAGTTAAGGTGAATTGAGCTGAGGTAATATGATTTTGGTTAAGGTCAGATAAGGTGAAGTGAGGTGAGGTGAGTTAGGGTGAGTTAAGGTGAGTTGAAGCGAGATGAGTTGGGTTAAGGAAATACATGATGAGGTGAGTGAGGTAAGTGAGATGTGGTGAGGTGAGTAAAGGTAAAGTAAGTTGAGGTGAGTTGAGTTGAGGTAAAAATGGTGACGTGAGTTAAGTTGAGTTGGGTTCAGTTGAGCTGAGTT
>NW_016175338.1:0-10112 GCF_001687245.7 Rhagoletis zephyria
CGAGCTTAGTATTTCCTTTTGAAATTACAAATGCTGTAATAAACTTTGTTATTAAGTAAGTTTTCCTGGTTATAAATAAATACATATATATAAATTTAAATCACTTCCTAACAAAAACTGCACCGACCTCTCATCGAACTTTGCATCCACCATTCGCAACCCAACCCATAAAAAAATTTAAGTCCTATAAAAACCTCGAAAGGCACAGTTAGACGATTTGTCTTTTCATAATAATTACCAGCGATATAAGTATTATTAAGTCTGCAAATACTTCTATTTTGAAACTTATATTATAAAAGTCTTGTCATAATAATTATGAGCGCGAAAAAACTGTTTAAGTTTTAAAGGACGGGGCTTGTTCAGGATCAAGTTCGGGTCTAGTTGGAGTTCAGTTCGGAAACAGTAGGGGAACTAGGTGGCAAGTAGTTTTGGACCAGTTGGGGGCTAGATTGGAACTATATTACATATATATGTATGTATACTCGCCAACTGGTCTGAAACAAAGCCCCAACGGGCCTCAACCTACTTTCCAAATTGTCCCGAACTGGTGCCCAACTAGCCCCGAGATGATCTCCAACTTCTCCCGAAATTGTCCTGAACAAGCTCCGTCTTTTAAGACCTAAAACTTTTCATAATTCTTATGAAACGACTTTTATAATAGAAGTCTCAAAGTAAAGGTCGTTTTGCAAAACTGCAAAAATGCTTACAAACTAATAGAAAGTTAAGCCATATTCAAAATAAATAAGTCTTTATGTTGGACTTAACCACGCTTGAAAAATACCATATGGACTTAGTTAGTTTTGCAGCAAAATTTACCAAAATTTCTTATGATGGACTTAGACAGACTTGATATGTACCGACTCAAATGTCACAATCTGCAGTCGCCGAGCACAATAAATAAAAATTTCGTTTACAGTTTTGATATGTACCGACTCATACATATGTTACCGCTTAACTTTGGACAACGTTAACCGATTTTATAATTATTTTTTTTTTTGAGGAAATGTGGTACCTAAGAGGTGGTCCCACACTAAGTTCGTGGAAAAGCAAAAACGTCAACAAAATTTCTTAGTTAGTTTGAAGCTCTAAAGAAAACAAGTAATTTTTTAAGCAAAAATCAAAACAAAAAAATTACCCGACGAATTGATAACTTCATCCTCTTTTTTAAGTGGGTTCGGCCTAAGTAGTTTTAAAAAATGTGGAAAAAATGGTTCAAAATTACGTTGGTGGCCTCATAAGACCCCTAGTAAAATTTTCCAAAAAATAATTTTCTAGAATATATCGATTCTCTAACGACCTTCCGAATTTCGGTGTTTCTTAAAGTAAAAGTCAAAACGACCCTTTCAGGCGGGACGTAAATGGGTTAACATAATCTACGAAAATATTTCCCATGAAAACTTTTGCAAACCCATCGAGTGTTTTACTACTGGATGGGTATACTTTCAGAAGTTGAATAAATAACAAATTAAAAATTTCTTTTAATAACCACTCGCTTTTGATCAGTATGTATGTATATTTCTCAATACGGTTGCCAGTATTTGTTCCAGAAATTTATTCCGTCTTAAACTTTCACCTTAACACTTAGTCTTCGATTGGCAGTACGTTTTGATGAAGTAATTCTGGTGAATGAGTTTGCTTGTTTTATGTACAGCAGCCACTAAAAATTTACTTGGTATATAGACGAACGCTAATACTTAAAGTATGAGTAAAAATAGTAATCAGTTTAATTTAACGAAAAGTATTCTCAAATAGAGAAAGTTTTAGCATAAACTGCTTTCATTAAACTTTTCATGCTCCTCTTACCACATATCTACTAAACATTTTTCGCTTAGTGTACAAGCTTCGATATTTTTTATTTTTTTTGTGGCAAACTAAACCGTTTTAGTTTTAATAACACTTTTAGGATATTTTCCCACATAAGCTTGCGTACAGAAAACTAATTAATACTGTTCCCATGTCAAAGTTAATTACTTTTAATCATATTTCCATGTCCACAATAAAAAGTTAATATTAAGCCTTGCGCTTTTAGGGTATTTTCGTTTATTGAACTGCATATTGACCGCCTTGAAGCACGCTTTAATTTACGCAAATAAAATTTTAGAAGAAAGCATACTTTTTACATACTTTCACTTTTCCATTTCCAGAGGCACATAAAAAAGGCATTTAATAACTACTCGACATCTACGTAACGCATTAATTATTCTAAGCAATTTAAGCATGATGTATGTATGTATGTACGTAGAAGTTTAATGTCTGTGCTTACTTTCTAATAAATAAGTAATTAAAGTTTGAAAATACTAGAAAATCAGCAGAAAAATGAATATGAAAGCATACCAAGTCGAATCGTAGTAGTTGTAGTAAAGAATGCGAAAACTATTAAATTTTCATAAAAAAAGAGGTCAATGAGTCAGTCATTATGGTGGGCAGCCAAAAGTTGCGCCGCATAAATAGTAGCTCAACAGGCAGTCAATCACTTGCTTAGTTAGTTGGCCATTTGGGCGAATAGGCAGTACGCAATTTGGGTTGGCACAAAAATGCAAAACAACTGCATAGAAATACATATGCCATAAATTGTGAACACAAATAAGCTTTTTCATGCATACTTACACGCATATGAACGTACATATGTATATAATGAGGAGAATATGCGACTTTCTTAAGAAATAGTGAAGCTCACCAAATTCTAAATTTGTAAATTAAATTGTTTAGCACGTGACAGCAATGCGTAATGCTGCTTACGAAATATAAATACAGCAATACTAACAACAAAAATAATATACACTTGCCATTGCCACTTTTTATGGATGTTTGATTGACACAGTAGTTCTACGAGCTCCATTCGCCAATGACTAAAATTATGCCCAAATTTCGAAAGAAAATAAAACGGCCGCAACTAAAAAAGTGCTACAAAGAAAGTAGCGTGAACAGATTTCTTAGTTAAAAAGAAATAAAACGATTTGAGTTCATTAAATAGCAACGCTTCATGGCACAATTGCTTTCGCGAAGGTTTGATTTGACGGAAACCGCTGCCACAAATTTAAGTGCACTTAGAAAATATACACTAAGCAGAACAATGGCACAGACAATTTTCGATAGGCGCACGCAAGCAATGCACTCACTTAGCTTGATAAAAAGGGTGTTGCACTAGTTTGTGAGAATTTAAAGTAAATTAGTTCGTTAAACTTTCTGTATTCAAAAATAAATAGAAATAGTCGTTCGATTTTAAAGCGGGAAAAATACCAAAAAGTGCGGAATACCACACGAAAAATCTCGAAAGTGTCTGAAAAAATCCTGACAGTCTCTAAAAAATGTCGATAACATCTGAAAGTGACCCAAAAACATTACGAAATTTCTTATAGGATTTCCATAAAGTTCCAAGAACTATCGAGAAATTGCCGAAAAATTCTCGAACGGTCTTTTAAATGGAAATGGAATATTAGATTCAATTTGAAAACCGAAATATATCCAAACATGATATAAGCGAATATTTTTTCTGAATATAAGTATATATATCATTTAAAGTACGGAAAGAAGAAGTGCGACTGGAAACTCCTTTTGAAAAATTTTTAATTCGTTTATTACTGCAGAGATTTGCATCATTCTTAATATAAACTTCCTTTTCGTGTTCGTGTTCGTCTTACGTCATCTTATCCATCTTCCTATTGGTATTTGTCTCCACATTCGGGCTTGTCTCCATATTCGTGTTCGAGCTCGTCTTCATGTTTGCCTTCGTACTCGAGTACGCTCTTGTCTTTGTATTCGTCTTCGTCTTGTAATTCCATTATCGTATATTTGCCTTTGCATTCGTCTTCGGGATCGTCTTTGTTTTCGTGTTCGTATACATCTTCGTGCTCGCTATCGTATTTTTATTCATATTCGTCGCCAAATTCATCTTCGTGATCGTCGTCGTACATATCTCGTATTCGAGTTCGTATTCGAATTGGTTTATCGTATTCGTCTTTACGTTTGTCTTCGTATTCGCCTTTGGGATCGTCTTTATAAATATTCATCTTCGTCTCCGATTCTTCGCATTCCTCTTCGTATTTCGCAGAATGGTTACCGAAAATGATTTTGTATAAAAAATCCGTTATGCCCGTCTATTTTAATCAAATAACCATACTCAGAAGATATCAACCCTTAACTAATATGTATGTCAAACAAAAGGAACTAACTTGAATTTTTGATCAAAGAAATAAAACACTTGAGCTGTTTTTGAGCATCATCGAAATTAAAAGTTGAGTTCGTTTTTTTTTAAAATGAATTTTTGAGCTAAAAGGTTTGTTTGTTGCCAAACTTAAAGTTCTTAAACTTCTACACAAAAATATTTATTTTACTATAAGGAACTTAAATCATTTTAAAGTCTCCAAATTGACCACAAAATAAGCCAATATTTCGCGTAAAACTTTCTCCATTTCCTCACGTTTCTTAAGCGTTTTTTAATCTCTAGAAATACAACAATCTGAATATGGCATCCTTGCTGAAATGTAATACGTATTAGAAAAGTTGCACCTTGGTCAAAATTATGAAAGTAAAAGTTCTTAAAGTCATAAGAAAGTCATGTTTTACACTATGAGAGGATTTTAATTAGAAAGCAGTTTAAAAATTGTTTCACTATGCCATTTTGGTTTCACAATCTTGGAATAATCATTATGTAAATATGTTAGTGAACGACACACCCTTTATCCGACACACAAGTGCACCAATGTAGGAAATATTTGTTTACTTCTTTTGGGTGTGAAGTGTCATGCAATGCATTAGAAACTTCAAAATCATCCAGTCATCGCTGCTTCAGCGCCAATTTGAACATATTTATGTTATACACACTTATAAGCACAAAATCAGTGCTTCTTCCCATGTCCACTTCGTTAATGCTTAGTCACAGCGTCGACCCCAAAATGGTCAGCCTGCCATCCGGAAAGGCAGCCAGAAAGATTTATGTGCTTTTGACAATCAATGCAGCACCGTTGCACTACAATGACACAGCTGATGCAATTGATGTGTGCGAGAACATTGCCTACACTATGTTAAAAAAGTGATTGAGAGTTGAAGATGTTAGTAGAAAATATTGTGGAAGAAGTATTAAAAGTAGGACATCATTTTAGTGTATGTAAAAATTGATTGCTAGAATATATAATTTACACATATGAACGGTCTGAAACTTATTAGCCCATAACCTTTCTGAATGTTCGAATTTTCTGAGCAACTGGGCATAGCTAAAAACTATTTGATTTCAAAAGAACCCGAATATTTAGATAGAATGCGAAATATCTTAAGCTCAATATCGAATCATTTGTTGCTTAGCGTATATTATATGGATAATATAGTCTTATGCGTGTTTAATTTCCAGCTGGTAAGCTTTTCCTTAGCAACATTCCTACACGTTGGCATCGAGTTCGTTGCTTAAGTCTAATGTTTTTTTTTTTACGCTCAGTGTACTTGCTTTTGGTTTTTGAAGCGCGTGGCAAAAGAATTTATACACATTTTTAAGGCTTCATGCAGTCAACTATTATAGCTATAAAAACAGCAGTCTTTATTTTTGGCGCTAAAATGGTTAAGCTGTCAGAAAGAGGCGACACTTCGCATAAGCTTCTGCCATCCATTGATATTGATTTTTGCGCTATGACATTTGGAAGATATTGATGGCTTATAAAGCGTAAGAAGCACGCTGTTGTTTATTGATTTCCTTTTTTATTTCAGCTGCCTTAATTTTTTTATGACTATGATTATACCTCGATAATGATTTATGATCGCGAATAAATTATTAATTGCACTGCGACAAGCTTTCAAAAATTATAGATTCGTGAAAGAATGAATTGTCCAACTCTTCTTAGAAAATTAAAAAAATACTCCTTACTTAAAGTAAATAGTTTTATAAATAAGACTTAAACTTAAGTAATACAATGGATTTTTAGCTCAGGATTTTTTATTTTTTTTTGACAATCAGTTGAAAAGGAAAATAAAAAAACAAAATATTTTCACTTCTGGCTAAGTGGATGTGTTGACGATTTCTTACGTAAGTTAAGTTAAGTCTAGAGCAAAAAATCTAAAGATACTCAATACCTTCTTCCTTTAATTTATTTATTTTTTGTTATTAAGTTTTCGTCACTTTTGTATTAAAATTACATACGTAACTTCAATAGTGAAACATTTTACTTCATTCGGGAGCAGCCTTCTTCAAATATATTTTCTATATCTATTATCTACTATTGATATTCATTAATGGTAAAAATATTTTTGGCAAATTTGAAGTCGAAAAGAAATGTAAAAGCACGCACACACACACACACATAGATGCAAGTGAATGTAGCAGTGTAAAACGAATTTTGAGGAGCTAAGAGGAAATTTCACCGACACGTCATATTTATTTAGTACTGTTAGTTAACTGTTTTGTTATTATTTATTAACGCATATCGTTGCGTTTTCATGCCTTTACCGCAAAGAAATTACCTGTTAAATGATTATTAAATACGAAAATATTTAATTTGCTGGTTGTTGACTTTAGGTTCAAATATTTTTGTGGTATATTTTTACATAAGTAATTGAAATGGTCGTTTTTTGGTGTGAATGTATGCGGGTGTGACCTAATTTTTTCGATTAAAAATCGCGCCTTTTTTGGCTAAATCGACTGGGTTTTTTAATTTTTTTATATACATATAGGCATTTACGTACATATGTATATGCTATGAGGGCGAAGCAACGAAAGATAATTTATGTAGACACTTTTACTTTCAGAATACAGTAAACAAATTTATTATTTCTTTTAAGAAATTTACTAAATAGCTTTGATTAAATGAAATTAAAACATGCGCTCTAAAATGTTTGCGAAAAAAGGCAATGATGCTGAAAAAGTTCCTAAACATCACCTTCTCATTGTTTCATAATTATATACATCCTACACATATGTAGATATTGTGGGAATATATCCATAAGACATCATTACTCACAGGACATATCTTGATAAATGTATCTTCTATGTGTACATATATAAATGAAATATTTTTCGTATGTCCGCGATGCCTGACCGAACGGCTGTGACCGACTTCTATTCTGTAAAAAGTACTTTTTTGAACATTCTCTGTGGAACGTTATTCGATTTAAAAAAATTTGGCACTTTTTGTTGTTATTGGCGAAAAATGAAGAATGCTGACACGTCACGATACGTCAACTGAAATCGCTTGAACCAATGACATTTAAAGAACGAAGCTTGAAACCTACGCTGTCAGAAGGTCAGCTAATAGAGTTTTCATATTTCGTTGGCTTAGTTCGCAAACGTGCTAAGTCCATTGCTTTTTTTTATTTTTCAGGAGGGACAAAAACCGTCTAACTTTTTTTGTTGTCAATATTTTTCTAATCTGTAAATGCAGTTTTATTCCTTAGTTCGTCTTGTTTTAGTACCAATAATCGGCCAATTTCAAAATAAAGCTGTTGCAGACTTATAGGCTCTTTTAGGACTTACCACATTTTCTCTTTAAGATTTTATTCTTTTAATGTGGACTTAGCACATTTTCTATCAACCTTTTTTCCGTTATTTTTTATTGTTAAAAGATTTAATTGTTTACCTTAAATATACTTTATTGTTTTAAAATGAATTATAACCTAATACAGTTTTTTTTCATTGCTATTAACAAAAATAACTATTTTAAGTCGTAAATTTATGTACCATTTATAAAAGAAAATAATTAAAAGCAAGTAAAGAGGTATAGGTTTGGGCGAAACCGTACTTTATATAACCGGCGCAGGTATCAAATACTGTCGTAGGCAGGGGCTTTTTTCCCGATTTCAAACGTTTTCGATAATATCCTGGGTTAGACTCAATGAAATAATTGAACCACGATTAGTAGAAATCGCTAAAGTGGCTACCGAAATACAGCTGTAGTCATAAATTGAGCAGTCTTATTTATTGTTAAGAGATTAAGAGATCTGAAATTTACCGTTAGATATACGGGAAGCGAATGTAATTTTGGTCCGATTTGAATAATTTTCAATGAATTGCTTTTCCCTACTAGGTTTATTAAGTACACAGAGTTTGGTAGAAATTGATAAATCGGTCACCGAGTTACACATTTGTGGTCATAACTGGGCGGCGCCATGCCCATTATCCAAAAATGTATCATAATCTAATTTTCTGCTGAGTGGTTATCGCGATCATTGATTTTAAGTGAATGCGATTTTCAACAGATTTCTTAGCTAGACCCTAAATAAGGCTCGTACCGAGTTGGTGAATGGGTTACTGAGATGCAGCATTTCATAATAGGTGAGCGGGGTCACGCGCATTTTCCAAAAATTGCACAATAAATTTTTTACAAAAATTCTACTTCACATACTAATTTTGAACAATTTGCATCCAATATTTACTGAAATATCGTAGTTTTTGCATCTTTAGAAAATACCTTTATATCGGAAATGGGCGTGGTTACATTCAGATTCGCCCATTTTTAATACCAACTTACCTTGGATAAAGGGCAACCTATATACCAAATTTCGTTGAGATATCTCGAGTTACCGTGTACACAGACAGACGTGTATATATATTTTTTTGATATTTTTGGACTTAGCACATTTACTTACCAATGCATGACAACAAGTAAAAACGACATTACGGTAATTTTCTTTTTTTGGTAATGATGTATTTTCAGTTATGCTCTCTTACTACATCAAAATCTCAATTCACATAAAAAGTGGACTTAGCACGTTTGCGAACTAAGCCAACGATTTATCTTTCTTTGCTAGGCAGTGTAAAGTTCTCTATGGTTTTATTGAAACTTACATCGTTGTAATGCAATCAAATGTAATTGCATAGACTTGAGAGAATTATAACGACCATTTTTCTTTTTCTGACAACTAATTTGAATAGCTTCATTTTTAACTTTCATTTTCGTTCCATCATAATTCAAAGCAGATACAAGATGTTAAAGAAACTTATTTATATGTACATTATGGAGATCCAAATTAACTATATATATATATAACATAACGAATTTATTGCCTCAATGAGAAGAAAATTCTCCCATTTGGAAGAATGTGTATTCCAATTTTAAAAGAATTTAAAGTTGTCCATGTAAATTATATGAAAAATCTTTTTTTCCATTAAAAATGTTATAACTAATGAACCGCTTGCGGAAGCCATATTCTTGTAGGGCATTGAAATATCTAAAAAATTACCCTAAATTTGGTTATCTTGGAGACGATGAAGAGTATTAAATATGTTAATGATACTGCTGAACGAGGTATAACATTGATACAAAATTATAATCGAACTTTGACGAAGAAAGAAGAAAAAAGCAATTTCTTTTTTTAGTAGTGCAATTACATCGCCATTAATATCCTAATTGCAATAAACTGATTTATTAATAATTAAAAAGAATATTAGTGTTTAAAAATGCAATAAAAAATAAATAAATGACTTGAAACTCTCTCTTCTCTGACAAATCTAGTTCACAATCAACATTTTCTATACATTATGTATCATTTTAGTGTAAGTTTTTTCGTTTAGCATAAACATTTTCAATAATATAGCCCAAAAACTGCACATTTCTGCTTTTTTTGACTTTCATTTTAAGTCTAAACATTGAACTCCAGAATCATTATTTAGAGAATTTAATGTCCCATAAGAAAAAGCTTAGAAAAAGTTTTTACCTCAAACAGTTCAATAGTTATAACATTTTTAATGAAAAAAAATGTTTATTTACACCTTTTAAAATTATAAATCAACAGTAAATATATATCGTCGCTGGAATAAAGAAACAGTGTAAATGCCATATACACTATTATTCGATAATCGTACCATTGGATAGACAATCCTTTAATCTATTAGAAAAATCTTTAATAATAATAATAGTTTGGCGCTTACACATGTGTTAGTGTTTGGCCGAGCTTCTCCTCCGATTTGTGGCGTGCGCCTTGATGTTGTCACACAAAGCGGGGGGACCTACAGTTTTACGCCGACTCCGAACGGCGATTGTATTTTTATGAGAAGCTGTTTTTCATGGCAGAAATACACTCGGGGGTTTGCCGTTGCCTGCCGCGACGGACGACCGCTGTTAAGAAAAAACCTTTTTCTACAATTTTTGCGATGTTGCTTTGACCAGGGCTTGAACCCAGGCGTTGCGGAG
>NW_016175339.1:0-2417 GCF_001687245.7 Rhagoletis zephyria
TTTTCTTAACATTTCTCAGTCTTTTTGAAAAATGAAATTCCTTCGAATCTACTCTTCACTGAAGTAGATAAGTATATCTTTTTACAAGCTTTTTTTTGAACTTGTTCTGTATGGATATAAGTAAGTACATATGTTTGGTAGGGGAATATCTTGCAATAAATTTTTAACCAACTTTCCGATGACCTAGAGACCTGAAACTTCACAGCTGGCTCAGAACCCAGTGACAATGCATCGATTGACATTCAATGAAGGTCATAGAATGTGTACATGCTCATCGATTTTTATTTTGATGACAATGCCCATTACATCTATTAACGTGCGAGTAAACATGTTTATTAAGAGACCGTTAAATATACAAAAATGTGATATTGATAAAAATAGCGAATACAAAATCGATTAAAAATATCGATACGTTCGTTAATGATGCGCACCATTATCGTTACATATGCATATCGATTATGATTTTGATGAAAATGTCGATTACTGTATCGATTTATATGTGAGAAAATATATCGGAAATACGTAAAAGTACGGTACCTATAAAAAATATCAAGCCCGACATCGATAAAAAAAAATCCACACTGGTTCGTACATCTAAGAAACCGACACCAAGTAATTATTTTCACCGCAAAAAAACTGCGATTTAATGCATTAATGTGGATGGATATTTCCGATGTTTTTAAGAGTTTAGAAGATTTATTTCGAAATACAATTTTAATTTTCAGAGTATTTATGAGTTATAAGTGAACAGCGTAAATTTTAGTTAATTTACCTTTTTTAATTTTTTTTTGGAAAAAATATTTTTTTAAAGTGGATTATTTATGGTAGCAAAATTATAGTGAACCTGACATACTTTCATGCATACATAAATCAAAGTAGAATTAAAGGCATAAATGTTTAAGATTTACCTTCTTCTCCAACAACAAAAAATAGCTACTTGTTTGCGTAAAAGATTAACATACGAAATGAAACCAACAACACAACATATGTACTACATATGTAAGTAGCTACCAAGTACTTGCAAGAGCAAATATTGCCTTAGGTCTCTTGGCGTTTTGCTCATTTTTTTTTGCAATTTTTTTGCCTATGCCTACATCATTGTCACCCAGAAAAGCAGCAAACATTGAAATTGAGCACGGAGAAAGCAACAACAAAGCCAAGCAGCGCCAACTGACTTGACAGCCAACAGAAGAAGTGCTCGACAAACAAACATTCAATGTCAATGTCAAGTGCAAATCGCAGATGGGCCCATGGGTGCAGGAAAGTGAGTCCTATATGTAGTTACGCATGTCTAGAGAAGCATGCCCTGCAGCAATTATTGCACGTAGATAACTTGTGTTGTAGAAGAAGAGTGGCCTCGAAATTTTCTTGTCTTGAAATCGGTCAATGGTCTCCTAGTTTCAAACTCGTTCAATTTTAACCAATTATCGGTAAAAGTTTGTTTGAAAAACGTGTAAAAACATAAAGCGATCAAATTTTCTCATTAGCACGTGAAGACTTTTCAATAGATAAAATTTGTAAAAAAAAAAATGTTTTAAAAGTTTAATTATTTGTTACTGGAATCATTTATATCACATGTCTGCGAAATTTCATTTTTTTTTCAGTTTCAAGAACGACTAAGGGTGATTCTTGAAGATTCATTTTCCCAAATCATTCAAATATAAAAAAATTATAAAATACTTTTTAAATTCAAGTAATTTCAATCATGGAAATTCATTCGTTTCAACGCGTCGAAGTTATTTTCTGTTTGTTTTTTATTTTTTTTTTTTATGAAGAGTGATTCGAAAAAATTGGTTTTAAAGCTGACAAATAGTTCTATGCAATGCTTTTATGGACGATTAATAAAAAATAGCATATCCAGAAAATAATTTCATAAAGTTGGAAAAAGTTTTATCCTTTTTTTGCCACTTAACCTAAAATTGACAAAAATTCTGACTTGGTGGAGCATTTTCAAGATCAGTTTTGTTTTCAGCGCATAAAATAACTACAAAAATATCTCTACTATTTTTTTATATTTTACAAACACATTTCTCGACTGGATAAGAAAATAGTTATAAAAAGGCACCACAAAAGACTCTATCAGCAAAGCAAGTATCAAATTTCCTTTAGGGTATGCCTCTTCAACAACATATTCATGTGGCTGTATGCTTTTTGCGTCGATATGAATGAATGAATGAGTAGCGAACTAAAAATGGGCAAGCAAATCTTACAGCGGGGCACACAAATTGTAAGTTAAAGGGATTGAGATATCTGAAAACAAAAAACCGAAAAAAACGCAGGCAGCGAGTTTCCCAAACGTTTCATTTGTAGATTGCAACTTGCCTCTTGCTACAACGATACCGACAGTCAACAGGCTACAAGCGATAATCGACAGCCAGCCGGTTGAGTTGCTAAATGTTTGATCGACTGAAGTCTGC
>NW_016175339.1:3672-10111 GCF_001687245.7 Rhagoletis zephyria
AATCTTTTATGAAAACAAGGTACTAACGTACCTACATATTGAAATGTTTGTTCCGGCTCTAGCATAGATACACAATAATATGAAAAACGTGAAAAATTTTAGTTGTGGAAAAGTAGTTTTTTACCAGTGTACTAGAAATTGCAATCAAAGCACCTAACGACTGCATAGTTTCAAATAAAATTCCAGTTAAAAATAACATTTTTCCACGTCATCGACGTATGACCTAATTTCTGTAATTTTATTGCATTGTTTCCTTGTGTTTCTTTTTCTCACCCACCATTCAATATTTTGCAGCACTTTGTCAACGCTACTGATGCTTAACGGTGTCAATAGCAACGCTTTGTTATATCCAACTTCACCTGCAGTGTTGTGATGATGCCATCATCCCCATATAATTGCATGCTTGCCCGTTCAATTAGAATGCGATCATCCAACGTAAGTAAACGAGTAAATGTACGAGAAAAGTGTAATGCGATCATCAACGGCGACACACACAACTCAGCGACACTGACACAAATTTCTTGCTCAATAAATTTTCCACTTTACTCACGAACAAGGTGACGATAACTACATATTTTTGCGCATTTCAATATTAAAAAGTTTTTGGTAAACAAAAAACATTGATGTAACATGCAACCCAAAGGTGTGTTGGAAGTTGCTTTGTTAATTAATAGTATTCATTTGCTAGTAGGAGGTGATTTACTACAGGGGATTTAAATCACTTGAATTTTACTGCCGAGTTAGCGAGTGAAACTTTTTGACTTAAGTTAACTTAAGTACGCGTACGTAAATCATGTAGATTTTTAGTCAGGAGGAGAGTATAGGCTGAATACTGGCCTAGTGCTAAGTATAAGCGATTTTACACGAGAAATCATCTAAATATTATAAAATATCAAACATTAAATTAACAAATCCCCAAAACTGATCAAAACATCGAACTCCTAGTATTTTTTGGACCACTGTATGTACACAGTTTATTAATATCTAAGAATATCTTTTTAAAATTTCACTTCAAATAGATAGCCAATCGGGCTGCTACAAGAATCTATATTAGCTCCTATTTTGTTCAATATTTATTTATTAATGATATTACTGATTGCTTTAAATACTGTGTTACAAAATTATTTGCCGATGTACGCTGCTTTTGCTTAGTGGGGATAATATCTCTGAAATATTTACTAAGCTACAAGATGATTTAACCGAGGTATATAACTGGCTGTGCTAAAACCGACTTCTATAGATCTATAATTGAACCTCAATTCATTTACTGTCCAACCATATTTTTCATAATGAGAGATTATAGAGAGATTTATAAATTGCAGAAACAACAAAACCGAGCTATGAGATTCATTCTTACTAAACGCTATGGTTCGCCTATCAGAGAGATGCTATCTACTCTGAACTGGCTGAGCTAACCGAAGCAGATAAATGTAACTTGTATTAAATACGAAGGATTAAAATGGCATAATGAATTGCAAAATGACGTTAAGTGCAGCAATATGAATGAATTCAAACAAAAATTGTTTAATTTTTGTTGGAACCTTCCAATTTAGTGATACATACCGTAAAACTTAACTCTCTGCGATCTTAGCGTTGATTGCTCGACTTTGACCTTTTCATTAACAAAATATCATTTAAATTCCTCTTAATTTGTAGGAGATGGACATTTTCACTTCAAAATTTTTGGTGCAGTTCATCAAATATTTTGTTGTTGCCCGTATTTATTACTAAATATTTAATTTCCATATTCACACACATGTATATACAAACTCGTATGTTTACGCAAATATTTAATTGCTTCATCGTGGGTGCCAACTAAATCAATAAACATTCATTGATCACAGTGGCAGCATAGGCGACTGCAATGCTGCAAATTGGCATGTGGCAGGCAAGTGCGGAAATATTTCCATATGAATTCTACATACATACATACATAAATAATTACTAAGTCTATTAATATGTATGTAATGCATTTACACAAACATAAGAATTTGTATAGGAGCCATATATCTACATCCCCATTTGCAAGTTTATAACTACTTTGGTATGGACCTTAGCCCATGTGCCTTAGTGTCAATGTGATTTTGTGTACATTATTACATTATAGTCAAATTCAATTGCGTTGTAGGACGTAATTGCTTGTTGCAACAATGTTGTATACCAAAGAATGTATAGATAGAGATTAGTTGTTGTTGTAAGAGATAATGAGTTTCTTAGTAAGGCACCAGAGTGCTCCTGCTTTCACTCCTAACATACATACATACATACATACAGGGAAGTAAATTTGGAATAGCTTTTCTACTCCCGAGCCAACTATGGCAACTTCCTACAAATCCATTCTTACATATATATGCACATATATTCTACAAGTATATTGGAACGCTTATCACTTAGTTCAGATGCAATTTCGGACATAACTCCGTATGTATTAAGGATGTTAATTTTTCGGCTTTTTCCGATGCCCGGGATTTTCGGAATGGACGGATTAGTCCTGGAATTTAGATATTCATTACCTTTCAACAACTTGAATCGAAAAAATTGCTTCTCTATTGTTTGAGAAGCTCTCCTACCATGAAATAAATAAATAAAGTGGCGTTTTTACTTTTTCCCTCTGGCGGCAGGATTTATTTTGAAAGACTTTGTAATTTCAAAAAAAAGATTAATTCCAAAAATTATTTAAAAAAAATCAGTGCAATGTAGAATAAAAATATGGATAACAAATGCGATAGGAAATTTCTTTAGAATTTAAAAACATTAAATTCTTTGGACTCACTAGGACGAATAAGTAATTTTTAAACTGACAAAGTTAGAAGAACGAAGTTCGAAGATATAATTTTTTTCAAAAACAAATACTGCGAAATTTTAAGGATAAAATTTTAAAATGATATTTTCAATATTTACCAGCCCTTCTGTACTAGAAACTTGAATCAGTTTAAATTCTACAGGATTTCCTCATTAATTTTATACCTACACTTCTCTCTAAGCACATTTCTCTGAATTTGTTAAATAATTTTTGGATTACCGACGTCTAAAGGACGACTAAAAACGCAAGTTTACTATATTTGGCCCATGGTTTCGCGAATATGTTGATATTTGTGTTTAAAATTTACTATTGCGCGGTGTTATATGTATAAAAAAAAATATTAATTATTAAATAAAAAAAGAAATATAGCAAATACTGGGCAAGAAAAGGAGTTTCTATTACTGCCATCAGTGCAAATTACAAATCCCGAAAATCCCGGGATATTCGAGACCTTAAGAAGTCTGGGATCCTGGGATTAACATTCCTACTATGTATGTATTTATGCATTCAATATTTGCATAGGCATTTCACATTTCGTCAATGCATCCAATTCAAGCGATTGACTGTCCATCATAACCACAGATAAATATATACAGTGACTCAAACAATTGATCACGTGTTGTTTTTTTTTTGTAATATTCTAATATTTTTCCAGATAAATTTCTTTTGTTATTTTTATATAAAAATATTGTCTAAGCTTTAACAAAGCCGTGTAAATTACTGTTTCAAACTTTAGGAAAACACTTCAACAAATTTTCATCAAAATTTCAAACGGTGAAAAAACGCGTCGATTTTTGAAAAAAAAAAATGTTTAGGCTACATTTTCGGATTTTTTAATATAAAAGCGCGATTTACAAAAAAAGTTCATACTTATATGAAAAACGTGCAAAAATCCGTCACCGAAAAAAAGCATTCTCAAGAATCAACACGATTTTTTAGCCGTTTGAGACTTGCACTTCATTAGACTAAAATTGTATTGGCTATAAAAATGCATACCCAAAACTGAAATTATGATGAAAATTAAAGTTTAAAACTATGATTTACATACATGGTTTTGTTTAAAGCTTAGAAGATATTTGAATATTGAAATAAAAAACAAAAATTTTGCTCGAAAAACATTACGAATATTTGAAGAAACTCAACACGTGGACTTCTGTTTGAGTCACTATATATGCATGTCCATATGTAAGTCAATTGCATTTTCACTATTTTGTATCTGCTTATGTAATGCATGTATATGCAGTTACACACATACATATGTATATGTAGCTGTGACGTTTTATTGACTTTGGTGCACTAATTGATGTGCGCCCATTGACTCATTGGGACTCAGTACAATCTCTGGTTTTGTGTTTGCCATTTGGCGCGGAACCAAATATCTTAGCCACATATTCATACACACTTACATACATACAAATACATATCTAAGCAGTAGCAAACTTATAGCTGCATATGATAAACGATTGACCGTGTAAATGTTTTAGTAAATGGATAATGTGAAATTTACTTGATTGAAAGATAAATATTAGCTAATTTACATGCATAAATATGTTTGCGTTCATGTGCTATATGGGTGTGAAAAATATATATAGCAAATACCCTAAAAAGTCTAAGAGCTGCGAGTTTTGTTTTAACTTTTAGATCTTCCAAAATGGATAACGCAACTTAAAATATCTTAATTATTTTCCCATGGCTGCATTATTGACCCAATTGGTATTAAATAACTGATACAATTTTAATAAATATCTCAGAAAATAAAAGAAATATCCAAACGCTGATTACACCAATCGAAAGATGTTAATTTAAAATATATAATTGCATCTATAACTAAGAATCTACAAAATGGCGCTTACGACAATATTTTACCCAGGCGACGACATGTACGTTCTATACTTACATATGTACATACATATCTACACTAAACCTGCCTTAACAACGTCTGAGCATGAAGTAATCCAATTTGACATTGATTCGCAGCTCTAAGTGGAAGTGAAGTCAGCATTTTGGCCCATTAGTGTCAACATTGTCACAACTGTTGCTTTTCACAGTGAAAAGTCTTTATATTGTGCACAACAATACATACATATGTATGTACATTAGTGCATGTACATATGTATGTAGGTATTAATGTGCGCGTCTAGTGCTCATAAAAGGAATAAAAGAATGAAATAATGGAATTAACGACGTCCATTTATTTAGTGTAAAAGTAAGCATAATAATATCATCAGAAAATATATATACAAATAATTTATGTACATACACATTTGATGAAGTACTCGCATGTACTTCTGTCGCGACTGCCAACAGTTAACATCATTAACACAAAATTATTACCATTTTTTCCACACCTCAAGAGCAACAAATTTGTCTCAGCTGTCTTGTAGGTTGTCAGATTTGGCTGCGACTTAGCGTGTATATATTTAAATCAAAGAATGTGTGTAATTAGAGGGCCGCAGCTCTCTTTTATGCGTTCTTAGAAGTGCTTTTAATTAACTTTCCGTTTTTGTCAAGATTTTTTTGTTCTCTTCTCTTAGACGTTTTTTTTCTTTTTGACTGCGCAAATGTCAACACTTGAACGCCCCCTACTCATAAATAAATAGTAGCATGTGCGCACTGTGGCGAGCTGTCAGAATTGAGCACTCAATGTTTTACTAAGCCATTATTATTGTTTTTCTTTTTTTTTTGAAGAGAGCTCTTTCTACACATTACTTACTATGGGAGTTTTATTTCTTGGCTGTTGCGAAGAAACAAATTTTATGAAATGATCAGCAGACCAGAAACAACTTCATTCGGCGCAGAGTTTGGATACAAAAGTTGAAGTTGTCAGCTAGCTCCCAAATTTTAACTGTTTAAGATCTTTTATATGCATATCTACCGCGGTAATTTCTCTGGTTCTAATGGCACAAAATCATCTTCAGACCCAATATGATTGATATGGATATATGTATGTAGATACAGATCTTCGGATCACAACCGTGGGCCTTGTAGCTGACTGGTAGTAGTAAGCTGGACGGAGGATCCACCCGTAGAGCGGATAGGGCACCTTGCCGGTGTTCTCGAACAGATGGTCTCCTCCTGTTTAAATTAACCAAAATTCTGGCCATCTCCACTCGCATAATTTTCCTTAACTCACACTCGCTTACGCTTTCTGCCTTTTTTATTGTTTCTACGAAAAATACCGATAAAACCTTGGCCAAAACGCATATCGATACTTATTATGTACGGCATCAATGATTTCCAAAATAAATTTATTTTTATAAAGTGGACGTAGAGCGCCTTGACACCTGTCAGCAGAGTGGGAAGCATTCGAAAAGGCAAGTCAGAGTCGCATTCGCTCCACGTTAATTTCGCAAGTTAGTATGACCGCAACATCTTTACCAACTCTCGCCCCAATAACACCGTCATCGCACTTCAATCAATCACATATGCAGATCTTTAGCTGCCTCGAGAGACCCGTGCTACGCTGATGTAACTAAGATCGAGGTACTGTAGTAGGCTAAGCTCCTATTCACTCAGACTCGACACCAACATACCCAATAGTTAACTACTCCGTCTTGCGAAAGCATCCCACACATATCAACGGCCTTTACGCATGCTGCTATTAATCCACTCAGTTAAGACACTTTTTTTCCCGGT
>NW_016175340.1:0-10110 GCF_001687245.7 Rhagoletis zephyria
AAACCGGCTAAATCTAGCCGGAAAACGGCTAAAATGGCAACGCTGATATGTGTGTTTGTGTGTTTGCCGCTGTAGTAGTACTCTATTTGAGCTTTTTGGTTGCTAGCCATATTATGTTTTACAGCTGTATTAGTGCGCCGTTTTTGCGCCCGCAATTTTATTACCACATTTTCATTCTCTCTTTACTTCCCCTTTATGTTTACATATTTTCTTCACACTTCCTACTTTTAGTGACGATATACTTTAATACATCATTACTTTTATTGATTACTTTTTTTTGTGGTGTTTGCTAATGTGATTTTTCTTGTTCGCATCCATCCACGGGCTTACTCGATGATGCCTGCTCTTATTTTTTGATTGCCAAAGTCTTGTGAAGTATCGAAAATCGAAATGTTGTTAACAGTACATTAATGGCTAAAGCGTGAGTCATTAAGCTCTGGCATTACTTTCACATTAAAGAGTACTCCAATGCCACTTATGTATCTATTTATATGTATGTTAGCATTTCCGCTTATTCTTCTCCTCTTTTGTATGTACGTGCAAATGTATAGACAAATAATCATTGTTGATTGAAGTGAAATCAAGAAGTTTACTTAATTAAAATCGCACATTTATACCAAGAAAATACTCGTAGTCCTCTTTGAATGGCTTAATCAATATATTTATATGCATGCATACCATATCCGTACATAATTGTGTACTTTATACACCATTTTCCTAGCTAAGATTCACCTACATAAGTAGCTAAATAAATACACAGCTATGATCTCAACGGCATTAGAAATGTAAGACATTATTAATTAAATGTTGGCATATTTTTAGAATCATACTCAGCTTAATGGAATATCGTCGTACGTGTACATCGCTGTTATATGTATTTATTAAGTAAAGCTTTGGAATGATTGTCAGTATTTTTTTTTTACATAAATATTACTGCCTGATTTAATTTAGTTATTATTAATGATAAGCTTTTGCGCGTAAGTGCATTTTGGTGTTAATTCGACAGCAGCGTCAAGAGAGCTTAACTGGTTATTATAAAAATGATGCTGTTTAGCAAATTCGTTGTGGATAATTGAATCTTGTATTTTCTTATGCTTCTAAATACTGCGCCGAAAAGCATGCAGCAATGGATTCTGAGAATTCTAATTAATGGATAGAGGATTTTTATGCAGAAAAATAAGGCCAAAAATATGTACCACAAAAAAAAAATTAACGCATCCTGTTTATAGTTATTTGGCACATACGTACATGCATACTAGAGTGATTAACTCGGTTTTTTCAAACTGGTTTCCAACGTTTTTTTTTTTTTAAATATATCTATAGGCGTGTTTTTTTAAATCTTGATTTTTCGTATAACGATTAAATCGGATTTTTTTCGAATATCCCGAATTTTTTCATTTCATACCAATCTTAACATCTCAATGAAAGTTTTGAGTTCTACGAAGTTTTCAAGGCTTTTTTCAGTTTAAGGGAAATCACCAAATAGTTTTAAAATCATATCCTAGGTTATTTGGGGATAAACATTATATCATATTTGATTCCAATAAATGAATGTTTGGCACTTAAACATTTTCAACGTATTTGGCCGAGCTTCACCTCCAATTCGTGCTCTGCTTTTTAAAGTTGTGACACTCTTACTCCAGCTCCGAAGAAGCTTTTCAATTGCAGAAGTACACTCGGAAGTTTGCCATTGTCTGCCGAGGGACGCCCGATATTTGAAAAATATTTTATGTAGCTGGTATCAGAGATTGAAGCATGAACCTCCCGAGTGGCAATAAGCACACCCTAGCACTCGGACACGACTACTCAAATCCGAAAAATGCGATAAAGTTTAAAAAAAAAGTCAAAATAAGACCAAAATTGAATTTTTCAATGATTTTTTATTTGTATTACCTTTGATCCAAAAAAAAAAACTTTGAACTTATCTTGTTTTTCTCTTTTCCAAAAAGCAGCAATTTTTTTTAATTGAAATTTTACGAATAATTCGAAAAGTGGTTTTGGAAAAAGGAATAATCGAAAACCCTACTGTTTACCCAACTAAATTCTATTAACCCAATTTCGACCCCGCTGAATATAACTTTAGTTTGCATTAGAGATGTAGTTCTTACATCGAAGAGTGAATAATCGAGCGCTTCGGATTAGACTTTGTCTATTTTTTAATTCCGATTCGATCCCTGAATCCATCCAAATAATTCGAGAAACGATATTCGATTTTTCTCAATTTATTTTAAGCCTTTGAAGTCTCCGACTATATCCTAAACGATATCCTGGAACTGAAAATAAGAGACTGTCGTAATCTATCGACCTCTGTTGGTCACTTCTGATTACACTATGCGACAGTCAAAATCGGGATGGGATGAAACCAACGGGAAACGGCGTTTCGCTGGGTCACGTCTAGGAATCGAGATATATCGATTTGAAGTTAGTAACTATCATATAGGGGAAATTGTCACCTTTGGTGGTCTCGAGAACCACTTTTGCTCAAACAAATTTAAAAAAATTAAAAATTACAATTCCTTTAATCTGTTAATATAACGTTTTTCTATATACTCAACAGTTTTGCCGGTAAAAATAAATGTATGAAGAAAAAAAAAATATATTTTTGCCTAAAAATTAAAATTTTTTTTTTAATTTATAAAAAATCCAAAACGGAAAAAAGTGTCACGTAAAGTCAGATAATCTATGAACAAAATGAGACATACATCATGAAAATCAATGTATGCGTTTCGCTTAAAAAAATTTAATATTTTAGGCAAAAAATATTTTTTTTCTTCATACATTTATTTTTACCGGAAAAACTGTTGATTATATAGAAAAACGTTATATGAACAGATTAAAGGAATTGTAATTTTTAATTTTTTTAAATTTGTTTGAGCAAAATCGGACTAGTGGTTCTCGAGTTATGTCAAAAAAAGACCACCAAAGGTGACAATTTCCCCTATATGATAGTTATATATATATCTCGATTCCTAGACGTGACCCAGCGAAACGCCGGGACACGTATAACTTCTTTTTTACCGATATAACTTTCCCCGGTAGTTTGAACCCTTCCCGATCACTGACCCCTACCATTTGTCTCACAGTGTTACCACCAAATCAGGCTGATTTGGGTTTGAGGGCACCGCGGCATTGCGGAAAACTACATGGCCCATGAATTGGTTGTACAGATGCAAGTTTTCAAAGTCCTTACGGCTCGTAGTCGAACCCTTCCGATCAGTGTTGTTTCCCTAGCTGGTTAAGCGTTAGGTCTCGCTTCCGACAGGCGTACTGACTGGGCACTGTCTAATATAAACATATACATACAATACGATTTATTTTAAGTTGTTGACACATCTGACAGGATAGTAGTATTTATTACTTATTTCGGAACAAATGTCCAAGCATCAATTTCTTTTAACATTTCGCGGTAAATCCTGATATCTATTTGGAGTCCTATTATTGCACGTAGTCGAATGGAGGATGTTGAGGTAGAATCCTCTCACATAGATTTACAAATCTGGGCCCATACTTCATTGAAACTCCCGAGGAACTCTCTGATATTGAAAATCAGCTTCCTGCTGGTTAACTAATTTCAAACCGAGGGAAAAGCATATTTGAACTGTTGAAATAAATAAAATAAAAACGAACCAACAAACATTAAAAAGATCACTGCTGCCATAAATTGTGTCATAAAAAAAAAATCCAATTAAATATTTATAGTAATTTAAAAGTGTAAATGGCCATTCGTAAATATTTAGCATACAAATATTTATGCACACGTTATTATTTTCCCCGAGAACAAAAAAAACATAATAAAACACACAAATTTACGAAGTCATAATAAAAAGGCGAAAATGGCATAAAATGTAACAAGATGAGCAAAAGCTTTGGACAAATGGCTGTCAAAAAGTGTGTTTTCAAGCGCAGAATGCATGGAAAACGAGAAACACCTTTAAATTGAAAAAAATACAAAAAGAAGGAAAAGCATAAATAAAACGCCGCTTATCATTTCAGCTGTCAAAGTGAACGTGAATATAGTGACGCCAAAGAAAAAAAATTCCGAGATAAAAAGAGGGTAAATCTGTTTAAGTACTGTAAATTTGAATGAACATACAATGAAAAAAAAAATTAAATGCCGGCGAGCTGGGCGCTGTTAAATGTGTATTTGTATATGTATGCGTACCTATTTGCGTTTAGCGGGCGCTACATCATTTTATGCGACGCTCTTAAGCCAATTCAAATTTACATAAATGCGTGGTGTAGAATATAAAACATGCTGAAATAAGGACACCAATTTCAACACACCAAAATCGGGAATTTTTTCGGTACATACATATTTATGTGCTAGTTAGGGGCGACGCGACGTTTGCAAAACATCCAACTGTTGATGTTAATGTGTATAAAATTTTTTTTCGCTTTAAAAATTTTATTTTTTTCAATTGTACATGGACGCAAATTTTTTCCAAGAAACACTGGAGTTCATTAGTGTACTTAGTGTAGATAGTAGCAGCAGATGCACTGATTTGATATTTTCTTATAAAAATTCTAAACAATGAAAATGCCTTTGCATGTACAGCTTTTTCCCATAAGTAGAAGAACTTAGTGCTTAGGCACCTAGCGATGAAAGTCTACTTTTAGCTCGATATATGTGCTTCTAAAATTTCGGGAAGGTCGACTGTAATTTGAAGAAACGAATCGTTCTTTGTATTCATACTTTCTCACAAAGCCACACAATTTGCTACCAGCTAGCGGAAATCATCACATTTTTAAGTTAACAGAATGTAAATATTTTTTCAATAACTCGGTAGAAATGGCCTATTAGAAATCAAAAGAATGGTTAAAATTTTTTATGTTTTATTACTACGAAAACTTTTTTTTTGTGGAGGCGCGGAGTTGAATCTTCCCCTACCCCCGTGACGCGCGATCATTGGTCTATGTATTTATTTTCTTCTTTTCTTTTTCACTGTAACATAGTTAGACAGCTAATCTACATAATAAAATTGCTTGTCTTAATGTTGTGATTTGAAACACCCTCTCTAACTAGCGAAGCACTTTTAAGAAACAGCCCGCAGATATTCCAGTACTTCATAAAATTTAATATATTGCTTTAATTTTTATGTCTAAAAGACATTTACGTTATTTTGTTGTGTTTAGCCGAATGTGTCAAAATAAAGGCACAAATAAAAATATATATTTACGGCAGAACTGTTTATAACACCATGCGACAGTAAAATTTAAACACAAAAAAAAAATTCATATATTCGCGAAACTATGGGTAAATTATAGTAAAGCTGCGTACTTAGTTTTGATATCTGATATTAGGATTTTTAAAAAGGTCTTTGAAAATTATTTAAAAAATTCTGTACAATATAGGATAACAATAAGGGTATCATATAAAAGAAAAAAATTGTGTAGAATTATAACAGAGTAATTTTTTTGGTGCATAAGAACGAACGGGTATGGAAAATGTCCTTTAAAAATTTTGAACTTAAATATCCTTGAAAATTTTTAATATTTTGTTTTTTGTTTTTTAATATTTTTTTAAGGAATAATATACGCCCGATCTCATCATTGAATTTGGTTCCGAAAACTTTATGAACTTAAAAAGAAAAGAAATTTATTAAAAGCGCATTTTCAATACCTGTTCGTCCTTGTAAACCAAAAAACTTTATTGTTTTTTAATTCTACAGAATTTTCTTTCTCATTTGGTAACCATATTGTTATTCTACATTGCAATTTCTTTTAATTAAAGTCTTCAAAGTCTTTTGAAAAAAAAATCCTGACGTCAGAGTGAAAAATTAAAAACGCCGCTTCACTCCATTTGGCCCATAGTTTCGTAATTATATCGAGATTTTTTCATGTGTTTGGATTTTTTCCCGTTTTTGTCGCACGGTGTAATCAACCCCAGCAAATTTTGACATTTCATTATCCAATTAAGAATTCAAGCAGCAGCAAGCATATTGCCTACAAGTTTTTCTCATTATCATTCCCCCTACTTAAAAAACGGCCTAAAGCTACCAGTCATCCGTTTTGTCCTTTCTGCCTTTTTTGTCCTTGTTCCCTAGTCCGTGCATCTGGTGACGCGCTGCTGCTCTCTGGCGGCCTTTGTTCCAAATCAGGCTTGTTTTTTCCCCCTTACCTAATTATATACTCTGCACACGTAATATGAGCTTCCTGCTCACCGCCCCCTGATACCCTGTTTTAGCATTTCCTTGTAAATAGAGGCTGGCTGGCCGCTGATTTAATTCTTCTAACACATGTCTACATACTTAGTAGTCTTGCCGAAAATTGCTTGCGAAGCACGTCCTTCAAAACAAACTACTTGCTTGTAGGGGAGAGGGGAGTAAGTTTCTCTTTCCCACTTGTATGGTTGTTTACACTTCGTAGACACATATTTACGTACATACAAATATACAAAGGCGTATTTTGTGTATATGTATGTATGTGCCTATGTAACTATTTATGCTTGTAGGTAGTCAGCTGTTCGTCAGAGCGTATGAGTGTCGTCTAAGTAATAGAAAAATCACGCTGTCGCAATTGGGCAAAAGTGTGTGCGAAAACAATCAACAATCGAGAAAACACCTTGCGGCGTTGATAAAACAAAAATAATAAAACTTGCAATGAAAGCCAGAACCACAATCAATTTATTAGCTGCAATATACTGACAATGTGCGTAAATATTGGTGGGAGCACAAGGCAGGCATATTTGTTATGTTTTCTTTTATTTTATTTTATTGTTTTTTTTTTTTAACAAACGCGCTTGGTAGACAACAGCAACCAAAGCAGAAGCTCGTAAAGTGCTATTGACACAAAGAAAGTGTTTAACACAAATGCAAGAAATACAGCTTAATATTTAAGTGCTTTTGTTTGTTTATTATTTCTCGTAATCGAATTTCTTCGTTGTTTTCCCCAATTTGCAATTTGTTTCGTTTAACTTGTTTTTACATATATAAAAGTAATTTATTTGTGCAGTTATTTTCTTATCTTTTGCACCTTGTATTCTTACTTAGCAAGGAAATGAGTTCATGGTAGTAAAATACTATATTTGTTCCTCGTACACACAATTTTTTTGGCTTCCGGAGGAACGCCCTTCAATACCAATTGGGGCAGAAAACTTTAACAAGATTCCGACCGCTCTTTAATGAACCGGTTTTGCCCAAATTCAATAACTTACTTGGCGGTAGTCTGCAATGAACATAAAATATAACCCCATTGCTTGCAAGTGTCCGTTTGTTGAAAAATTCTTTCTAACAACAGGAATGGCAGTCGACAAGGACCTGAAGCAGCCGGGCAGAGGTACTTTCGCCATTCGAGGCTTTTACGAAAACCTAGCCTACAACCAGATCCTGAGTTAATATTTAAGGAACAGACGATTTGTGTAGCCAATTGTTTTCTAAAAGACAGACGCATGCTTGCAGATGTGTAAAACTTTAGAGTACTCTTCCTTATTTCTAAATAATTTTTCAAGCGGGCTTCCAACTGTTTAAAAAGTTGAATATAATTTTAATAAAATGCTAAATAAAGTGCTACAATAATATTTGGCGAAAACGAAAGAGGTTTAAAAAATCTTTATTAAAAAAAATATTTATTTTGAAAAGGGTTGCCACATCTATACTAAGCTATTATTTCACTAAATAAGCTGAATAAAGTATTACAAAATGGATGTCAAACACTTATGTTCAAGTAATATATTTTTCGAAAGTATTTTGAAAGAGGATTACCATCTTTTTAAAAGCTAAATTCAGTTTTAATAATTAATAAGTTCACTTAAATATTACATTATGGACACCAATTGAAAGAGGTGAAAGAAAGCTTTATTTCAATGGTATTCTTAAAGAGGGTTGCCACACTTTCTAAAAGAAAAATTAAATTTTTATAAATAATGATTTGAATAAAATATTTATTTATTTTATAATTAATAGTTTACATAAAATATTGCAATATGGATGTCGAGCGAACGTGGTAAAAAAAATATTTTTTTTGCGAAGATAGTTTCAAGGAGGATTGCCACCTAATTAACAGTTAAATTTAATTTAATCAATAAAATAAATGAAATATTACAAAATGAATTTCAAACAAAAGTTGTTTAGAAAAGCTTTATTAAGGAAACATTTTTTTAAAGAGGTTGCCAACTATTTAAAGTCTAATTATACTGAATCCGGATGTCGAATAAAACAGGTTTAAGAAAACTTTATTTTCATAATACTTTGAAGAGAACTGCCACGTTTTTTAAAGTGAAATTCAATTTAATGGAATATGTGTGAAAATGCTTAAGAAAACATGTTTGAAAAATGTGTCACCTGTTTAAAAAATCAAATTCAATTTAACGGAAATTTCCAAAATGAAATATCTTAAGTCTTAGCAACAAAGATTTTCCACCTTTTCGACTTTAAAATGAATTTATTTAAAAAAGAATTTCCACTTATAAAAAAGATGTTAAAAATTTATATATGTATGTATGTATAGATAGTTGAGGGTTGATACATTGACCATCTTATGAATCCTCGAGACAATGAACCGCTTTCTTTTTTAAATAAAACTAGTTTTTTTTCATTGAAATAATTTATTTTCTTTTTTACGAAATTTTAAATCGTTATATTTAAACGAGCAAAGTTAGTATAATTTACAGCTTCATTTGACTTTTAATACAAACTTGCTTCTTTCTAAAGTAGATTCGAACAAAATTATTCTACCCGCTTTGAAAAGACACGAACCCAACTCGTGCAATAGCTGTGCAGTTATGAATTTAATATTAAACACAAGCCACCGCTGCTTGCCACATGAACCGCAAAATGGCAAACATGACAAAATCTAGTTATATAGACAAATTTTCCAATCAATCAGCTTAATATAATCAGAGCAGTGCAACAATGTAGGGGAAGTAAAGCTGACACACATACTATATACTTGAATGTCCATTTAGCTGTGAGCACTTTCTCTACACAAGCTACGAGTAGGTAAACAAGGCAAAAATTTCGCCACACACTCACACACACACACACACACACACTCACTGTAGGCGACCAAGCAAAGCGAAGGAATATTTAAAACAATGTCAGCAAAAATCTATAATCAAACCTGAGCTTTCAAGGCACGTCGAACTGATGCTGATGGTGAGTTAACTTTTTTAATCAATCGAGCGCACACAAAAAAGGGCAAAGACGATTGCAAACAAGCATGCAAAGAGAGTGAATGGGCGCTTGGATGAGCACTCTTCAATGTGAATGTTTGGGGGTGTGTACTTGACTTGTGAAAAAAGCGCCGCAGGATAACCGACAACCACCAACAAAATCCACATCTTAGCTGATTGTGAGCTGGTGAAATTTAGAGTGACGCAAAGCTAAAGAAATGCATTCACAGGCAGGCGGCATCCACCAGTCACCAGTTGGACAGTTAGACAGTTGCAAAGTGAAAGTGAAATTTTACCAAGAGCACAGGATCGAAGGTTGATTGGCGGACGTTGGTACGAGTAGAATGAAAGTGGCAAAGACATTGATAATTATTGGAGCAGAATTAATTAATGCATACTTTCAGGTGAACTGACACGAAACACAGCAAGTGCAATTACTTAGTTAGTAGCTAGTAGCAGGATGAGGATGAGGATGAAAAAAATTAACGATAGACCAGCAAGGTGAGAATCAAACAACCGAGAATGCATTGGCGCTATCTTAGCACCAGTGACAAGCGAAATCGATTAAGCCAAATAATTTAATGTGAAAGCAAACAGAATTGCAGGCGCAAGGCAACGCTTGCACAAGCAATAATTTGCAGCAGAAAAGCAAATACATGTCGAATGGAATGGAATGATATAAAATTAAGCGAATTAATTGCAATGCCGACATGACTTGCAGCAGCAGTGGCTGAGTAAGTTTACGTGTTACGTTAGGCGAAAGCAAGCCAATGCATTGCTGAAGGATTTGCGATGGACAGGAGACGTGAGGACGCTGAGCAACACATAAATAAATAAACAAGAAACATGATCGGCACGATTAGAATTACAATTTCTGTGTTGCTCCGCCAAGAGGGTGGGTCTGCTTAGAAAGAGTGGAAACGTGTAAAAGTCAAGGCACTATTACAATAATAATTAACATTAACATTAACATTAACATTAACATTAACATTAACATTAAC
>NW_016175341.1:0-1280 GCF_001687245.7 Rhagoletis zephyria
ATACGAACCGATGGATATTTGGGAAATCCCTCGAGGTTTCAAGGATAATCGTAACAATTGGCGTCAGAAGTAGGATTGTTAAATCAATCCCTGAGGAGAAACTTCCGAAAATGGCAAAAATTCACGACTTAATAATTAAGGAACTCAAACAGGGGTTGGAAAAGCGTAATTTGGGAACCTCCGGAAGAAAAGTGGAGTTGTTATCCCGGTTGCGAGAGGCTATAGGCATCGACGTGGACAAATACCACTTCCGGGTAAACCCGACGATACATCCGCAAGAGACGAACAGAAGGATGAGGCTGCTTGTTCGTCGAAGGATGTGCAGCAGACATCCGGAAAGGTTGAAGAACGGCTCAAGGCGCCTACTTCACCAACAGCTATGGACATAAACACGTTATTGGCTGCAATTTCTTCCCAGCTAGAAGTGCAGGAAACACGCATGTCATCGCAGATTGAAGCACAAAGGTCGCAGTTGTCGTCGGATATTTCGTCGCAGCTACAGGCACAGAAGACACACGTATCACAGTTTCTGGAAGTGCAAGATGCAAAGATTACACAACTGCAAGAGAATTTGGCTATAGATAACGAACAAATCAAGGATAGACAGGATAAGGTCGAGACTAAGGTAGAAGAGTTGGAAGGTCGCCTGCGATATTGCAGATTAATCGTCCACCTACTTCGACAAGTGCTCCCAAGGTAAAGACTCCATCCTTTGGCGGCACGATTCCTTTCCAAGTCTTTAAGCTCCAGTTCGAGAAGACCGCTACAGCAAATCGTTGGAGCATGGAGGATAAATCCGCTGCTCTGTTCGTTGCATTAAAAGGACCTGCAGCGGAAATCTTGCAGACTATTCTTCATTGTGAAAGGAACAGTTACGAATGTTTTAAATGTGGAAAGCCAGGCCACATCGCTCGCGATTGCAGCGCAGGTTCCAGTGGGCTCAACAATTCAGCAGGACGCAAACGCAGGGCTGAAGGAGACGAAGCCAACTCCAATCAGTCGTTAAACTGAAACGAGCCAGCAGAAAGGGCCGCGTGCTGGCTCCAGAAGTTGAAGGGCCCATAATCTCCGTCTCACAAATTGGCCGGAATGCGAGCAGCCTCACTATTGGTGGATGTGTGAATGGGCAGGAGCGAGTGCTGACAGTGGATACTGTAGCGTCACATTCCATTATTCGACCTGATGTGACTACTTTTTATGTGGCCACTACCTGGAGCAAAGCTGCAGACTGCAACTGGTGAGCGAACATAAGTGTTAGGAGAAGTACTATGCGACGTAAT
>NW_016175341.1:6496-10109 GCF_001687245.7 Rhagoletis zephyria
ATATTTTTAAAGCGATACTTTAAATGAGTACCATATCGATACTTTCTGTTCGATATCGTGTCCCTAGGTATGTTAGATATACATTTAATATTGCAAGTTTTGAAACAGTAACTTTTACATAGCTAGCTTTTTTTAGCTTTTCGCGTTCTCTCCTCTAGGAAGATTGGTTTGCTTCTTTTCTGCGACCTCTTCCACTAGGCACCGAAACTACCACGTTTACCTGCAGTTGTCTAAGTTCATACGAAGAGGAGACATTTGAAAGTGTATAAATAAGTATTATAGCGACTTTTGCAAGAGTAGTTAACATTTCATGCTATTTTTTTCAGAATATAGAAAAATTTTTCACTCTGCTGTTAGTGGACATGAAACCNCTTGCAGTTTTCTAAGTTCATACGAAGAGGAGACATTTGAAAGTGTATAAATAAGTATTATAGCGACTTTTGCAAGAGTAGTTAACATTTCATGCTATTTTTTTCAGAATATAGAAAAATTTTTCACTCTGCTGTTAGTGGACATGAAACCCACCAAAAACTAAAAAACTAAAAAACAATTACATAGCGCACTTTGCAAGTGGACTACTCAATTGTTGAATATGCTATCTTATTTGTCCTTTCTTTTTATACAATTAAGGAGCGGCTGAATGGTTTAACGATGTTAGCGGTACATAATGATGTGCCGATTACAACACAAGAAGTAATTGAAAAAATGTGTGCTAAGCAACGAAGATTAAAAATCGCTTTATAAGTAATAAGATTTTGTAGACTTGTACATAAATAAATGTAAATAGATACGCGTAAATATATAAATATGCAGATACAGTGGTATCTGGCTGGAGTGAACACCCGATGCTACGAACACCTCGAAAGAGTGAACATGAAAATTTTTCCATTGAGTACTCTATAGAGTGAACAATTTTGAGTCTTTGTAGAGTTAACAAAATTTAAAACCAGTTCCTTCCAAATTCAAAATTGTAACGAAAAACTTAATAACTAAAAGGATANATATGGATCTGGCTTATATGCAAATGTGTTGGTTTTTATTGACAATTTTGTAAGTGTATTAGAGAATGCGTTAGGTCGTTCTTGCTGGGGTATTACCGAAAGTGGAGAACCTTGTGAGACTCCATTTTGTAATTGTTATACATCGGATAGTATGTTATCCCTTCGCCAGGCCGATCCCGTGAATCCCCGTATAAGGGGTTTTCAACTCTGAGATTCGGCAACTAGTGAAGTGGGAAGACCATCTGAGGACTTCGCCTTTGGTGTGAGCAAGCTTTGGTCAACGTCATTGTCCAATCCGACGAAGCATGTCGACAGGGTTGAAATATCTTTTGGCGACCACGCTTCCTCCGACCCAGAGCGATGCGCGAGTTATTTTAGCCGACAGTTCATGCTGCATCCTCCGGCGGACAAAGCCAAACGTAGAGTGACCAGAAGGCTGCACAAACTGCCAACACCAAGTGCGCCTCTTTTTTTCAGCAGCGACGAGAAAAGGATAGCCATCCGGAAAGCGAAAGTCTCCAAAGCAATTGAACCCGACGGAATTTGCATGCTGATGCTCAAAAATTTGGGTCCTGAGGGAGTGGACTATCTAACCAAGGTCCTCAACCTATCTATGGCCACTCTCATCGTACCAGACATCTGGAAAACAGGGAGAGTGGTTCCACTGCTTAAACCGGGGAAATCGTCCAACAAAAGAGGGTCTTCTCGCCCGATAGCTCTCCTTTCCCCATTTGCGAAAATACTAGAGTCCCTTCTACTCCCGCACTACACAAATTACTGAACCCCAGCGAAGCATCAACATGGGTTCTGTAAAGTACACAGCACAACAAGAGCATTTGACGCCATAAACACCCAGATAACTTGTGGCCTTAACCGAAACCCCCTCTGTGAGAGAACTATACAAGTAACGCTACTAGAAGACAAACGGTGGGCGGCGAATTACCTCGTCAGTGATCTTTAGAGACAAATCGAGCAAACCTAGGAAAATAAAACAGGGAGTTCAACAGAGTGGTGTCCTTTCCCACTACTGTTCAACTTTTACATTTCTAAGCTCCCTCAACCACCAGAGGTAGTCTCGATTGTATCTTATGCTGACGATAGCTCACTAATTGGTTATCTCGCCGAGTTTTCTCGCTTCGTCACTGCACGGAGCCTAACCCTCTCTCATACAAAATCCTCAGCAACGCTTTTCACCACTTCGACGAAGGAGGTAAGACTGCAACTGGGTATTCTCGTCGTTAACGAACCAATTCCGACGTGGAATAACCCGGAGGTACTCAGAGTAACCTTCGAAGGCCTGATCTCCTTCTCGGCGCATACAACCGCAATTGTCAATAAAGTACAAAGCCCCAACAAAGTCCTCAAGTCGCTAGCCGGCAGCACCTGGGGCAAACAAAGAAACGTTGTTGGCAACGTACAAGGCAATTGGCCGGCCGGTTCTGAAATATGCAGCGCCTGTGTGGTTACCGGGGACTAGTGGGACANCCGGTTCTGAAATATGCAGCGCCTGTGTGGTTACCGGGGACTAGTAGGACACAGTGGATGAAGTTGCAGACCTGCCAAAACACGGCACTCAGACAGCGACAGGATTCCTTCTGATATTGCCGCAACATCACCTGCGCGACAAGGCACATTTGCTCCCGATAAAGGAGCATAACACAATGCTCTGCAAGCAATTCCTAGTAGGGTGTCATCGTGTTAGCACCCAAACAGACATCTGCTTGCGGAAGAACCCTCGCCACAGTACGTCAGAAGGCATCTAAATATATGAACTGACGGACGAAGTCCGGAGTTCATAAAACTATCTCTGAACCCAACAACTTACCGAAAGGCCTTGAACGAAATTCAAAGAGAGCCAGTCCCGGGTTATATAGACTCTCGACCTGTGAATAACGTTCTGCNTGCAAGCAATTCCTAGTAGGGTGTCATCGTGTTAGCACCCAAACAGACATCTGCTTGCGGAAGAACCCTCGCCACAGTACGTCAGAAGGCATCTAAATATATGAACTGACGGACGAAGTCCGGAGTTCATAAAACTATCTCTGAACCCAACAACTTACCGAAAGGCCTTGAACGAAATTCAAAGAGAGCCAGTCCCGGGTTATATAGACTCTCGACCTGTGAATGCCGTTCTGAGCACGCAACCACCTGACGTGGATGAGACAGAGCTTCGTCTACCTCGGGAGACCCGGACCACATAGCCTAACTTCGATCGGGCTACTGCAGCAGGTTGAACTCATACCTGAAAAGAATAAATGCAGATGTGCCAAATGAATTCCCGTCATTCGGAGAGACGCTCCATGACTCGCAGCATCGAGGCTTCACGTTTCCTGGGTCTACCGCTATAGAGCTTGACGACAACGATACAACAACAACAGGAAACATGTGTTGGCATTAGCTGTGGCAAAAGACGACACTTCAGAGTTCTTAAAAATTTAACTTTAAAAGACCCCTTGCGCAATAAAATTGATTTTAAAGAACAAAAAACTCAATCGGGATATAGTGAAAAATCTGTTTTCTATGAACTGGTCTTGCATTAATTAGTTCACTCATTGATAGCATTGTCTATTCAATGTGTAACAACTGAAGTGTATACTAACGAAACTTCTACA
>NW_016175342.1:0-10108 GCF_001687245.7 Rhagoletis zephyria
TGCCGCATTTGTTCTAACAGACTTACATACATACTTGTTGTTGTACACAGTTATTGTTGTAGTTGTGTTGCAAGTATCGCAGGGGCGGATGTAATTTGCAACAAACGACAAACAATGCCAGGAGGCTGCCAAAGGAAGCGAGGCAGGGGCGGGCTGATGTTTTGAGGCACGTAGTCTGTATATAACTAAATATGGCAAACAACAAAAAAAAAGAAAACCACTTCTAACGGAAGGCTAGACTTGCCACGCGCCCGCCACAACTGTGCCGCCTTATTTGTTTAACAGCCAGTCACCCCAATTTTTTGCCTCCAATTTGTGGCAAACTGTTAAGAGGGGAAGTGGTTACACCAACCGCTACAACAAGAAACTGCTAGCGCTGAACATTAAATGAAATGAAATCTGAAATGCCGTGTGTTCGTTCGTTCGTCATAAAACAAACAAATGTTGCAACAAAATGTGCAGCAACTTGCAACATACAATACCAACAAAAAGCAAGCAAAAGGCCGCAGTAGGCAGTTCGAAGTTGGCGGACGACGCACACGCGCACTTGGATAGATTTGTTGCGCATGGCAAGCAGCAATGGCAATTTAGCAAGTTGTTTTTGGGCAGGCAAAAAAGCTATTTGAGTGCCATAAGTAACGGCAAACAGCGGCTGGCTGGCTACAGTTTGTCGCCACACAAAACGAAGCGAATAAGCCAGCAGCACCAAAATAAGAGTACTACACGGAGGCGCACACAACGGGCGAGTAATAATCAACAATGTCAAAACGGTGGGCGGAAATGAAGTGCAAGGCGGGCGTTCAAGCGAAAGCAGCTGTGATCAAGAAATGGCTTGCAGGCGTGCTAGCGTCGGCAGCGTCGTCAGCGAGTAGACAATATTGAACTGCAAGAAAGTTGCTATTGCTTATACAGACTTAGTTGATATGTTGCTGTGCAATTATGTGCAACTTACTATATCCGCATAAATGATTTGCCACATTTGCATGCACGCGCATCTAATAAACTTCTGCATGTGTGCGCTGCTTGGCAACAAGGTGGTAACAAATTTGTCTGTCAGTATTTCATTACTTTCGCAGTGGGAATAAAATTTCAATGAACGCCAAATTTAAATACAGTAAATAATGGACGCTTGACTGCTCAGGCAAAGTTAGACAAAAAAAATACGATTTTTTTAGTAAGAACAAACTACAAACTCGTTTATAAGTATTGGTAAATGAAGAAAAATTGTTTATGAACTTCATAAGACCTGAATATTTATTTTAAAACATAAGTGTACATGGAAATTTAGATACTTATCTGAAGACTTCTTGTTCAAAAATAGTAACTTCGAGATTCAAAAATTGACTTATGAAATCAAACCGCCCGGGCAGTTCACTTACCTGAAAAGAATGAGAAAATAATTATAATTTTAGTTTGTTTGTTAACCAAGATTCCTCCAATACTTATAACTAAATACTTTCTTTACATAAATTGTATGTGTTTTGTTGTTGTTGTTGTAACAACATTATTTAGTGTAGTTTATATTTAGGCGGTTGGTGTCGCTGAAAACATTATGTCTATAAAAATCGTATTTACAGTACTATTTCATCCAAATTTGAAGCCTCTCGTTAAGCGAATTTTTCAAAAATCTTTCGCCATTGTAGAAACAGGTAGTAATCACCTGGTGTAAGGTCTAACCTGTAAGTGGATTGTATAAGGGTCTCCCATTCAAACAACCGGAGCTTCTCGCGAGTCACTATAGATAGGTGTGGTCTGGCCTTGTCCGGATGAAACACAGTTCCTCTTTTGTTGGCCAAATTTGTTCGCATTAAGGCAAACTTTGGCTTTTTGTCTCAAAATAATAAAGGTTAAAAATTATAAAAATTGTTTGGTATTATTAAAAATAGAAATTCAGTAGACTTCATTGTATACACATGTCGCTCAGAAGTTCTTTCTTTTAACGCTAAAACAACGAAGAACAAGCTCGATGCGGTGTACGGTGTGAGCTATATTTTGGTTTATGGTGTTTTTGTTGGATTCATGTTTCATCTACAGTTACACAACGGCGCAAAAACTCGTCCGGATTTTGGTTGAGCATCGCCAAACGCTCCTTCCAAGTGGGCACAGGATTTCAAATATTCATCGAAATATTTTTTACCCGCTCAATTGAGCTTATAGCCTTAGCCTCTTGACTCACTTTCGTTCTCCGATCGTCAAAAATGATTCCATGTATATTATCGAGGATTGCCAGCGTGACGACCTCTTTTGAGCGACTGTAGTGTAACTGAAAGTCGACCATGCTTAACGTTTATAATTATTTAATTTATTCATAACAACAAGGGTTTCATATTTCAGTTGTTTGAATATTTTGAATATAGAACTCACGCATTGTCAGGCACACGTGCCAAACCGTCAAACAAACTAACTTTAAGCTTCAATTTATTTATAATATTATTTATGCTTATGCAGCAATTATTTCCCATAAATACCCCAATATGTTAGGCTAAGAATTCAATTGTAAAAGAACCTACAAAGCGACATTGAGTTGCTCAGTAAAATAAATTCAATACAATTAAAACATAAATGAATTGTTTCATTCGATACACGACCTTATAGTGATACAACCACAATCGAATTCAGTTAACCATTACTTAACCGTAGAAATTCATGACACAGCGTCCCCATACGTTCTTGACTTTTTCCTGAATTATGAGCTGCTATACAAGGATTTTAATGATAAAATTATAAAGTACTTTCCAACGGCATTCGCACTTCAGCAAGCAGCCGCTTAAACTCGAAAGGTGAAAAGCACTCTTTGCACAGAGTAGGCGCCATAAAATATGTTTACATAAATGTAATCTCAATCAAAGCTCGTTTGTTAATCACCCGGTTTACACAGTCCGATCTCGGATTATTAGCTGTCAAATATGGTATGCTTGTTTTCCCCAAAACTCAAAGTTCAATTACTAAATTAAGGTACTTCGTATAGATTAAAAATAATTGCCTTCGTATTTTCAAATTTAATTTCGACTTCTAGACTTTTTCCAGCAAGAAAATAAATCTGTTAGTAGATACAAAAAAAATAGAAATAAATGCTAACATTTTTTTTTTTTGAATTAACATAAACTTTCAACGCAATTAAATCCGACATAATAGGCAATAAAAATTCAAAACTGCGCGTATGCGCATTCACACCATTTATTTTATTTTTTATTTTTTTTGTTAAACTGAAAGCCTCCGCAAAAAGTTTGCTAACCACGAGCGTGTAAATGAACACCTTATATTTGATTAAAGAAACAAAAATGAAAAAACCATTCGGTGCAAAGGATTTAAGCAGCTATCTGTTTCTGTAAAGCAACAAACACGTGCTGCAAATCATTTTACAAGCCATTTTTTTATGCATTTGCTGTTCATTAGGGGTGTGCTTAATTTTTACTAACGCAATTTTCAAAAATCGTATAACTCTGCGGTTATAGCTGTGTGTTTGTAGAAGATGGACATACATATATAAAAGAAAGTAACAGTTAAAATAGTGATGAAAGTAAATTATTTCAATACCCGTGCGAACAGTAATAATTGAAATAAACATGCTCTAAAGAATTTCGGATAAGTAGCTTCCTAGTGGAGATACCTTTGAGTATGTAAGCACTATTGCTGCATACATGGACTTCAAGTTGTCTCTGTAAACGCTGTTCGAAAGTAAAGAAATGCCGAGTTGATAAATCTTTTTGGTCAGGAACGTAAAAGGAGCTCGACACAGAACGTCTGGGTTTAACCCAGCTACAGGTCTCGATACTATGCAACCTTCACAGTCCCATGGAGGTTCATGTGGTTAGATTCTGTGGTAAATATTTAAAGAACGATGGGCTGGAATCACCTCTGCATTTTTTTCTCAGCTTCTATTACGTGCGACCCTAATGCGACACATGCAAATAAATACATACATACGTATATATCGCGAGTAGGCTGTCAAATCGAATGCTTAGCAAACAAACGACTACAATTTGCTACAACAGTTAACCAGTGCGTCGACAAGTGAACCCACAAACTTATTTGCGCCTCGCGCGCATACTCAACTTCAAACGATCCACATAAACTACAAAAGCTACATAACAGTGTTGCCGCTTTTTGGATTTTTCTTCCATTTTTTTTTCGTTTTGGTGGATTGGTAGGTCTCTCAAAGTTTTTGGCAGGTTTTGTTCATAATTTTCATAAGGGTATAAACAGTTGATGTATTTAAATCGCCATATTTAATTATTGCATATCTTTTTTCTAATGGCAACCCTGCTACAAAGACTCACACATATGTATGTATGTTTACTTCCATACCAGAACAGCCAGTCAGTCCTCTAGCACGCGACTTTCAGCTGTGAACAAATGCAACGCTGCGGCGGAAACATAGACGACAACACAACGACGACAACACAACGACGACGGCTTTGAAGCGCTTAATTTGGCGCTGCATTAGGAGCATTAATGCTTTTTTGTTGTTGGACGTTTAAAAATTTTCATGGCTCATAAAATTTGCTATTTGTATGTACTGCATGCAACATAGATGAAAGCAGCGAAATAAAATGAAAGAAAAAAATTGCTAAATGAATGTGCAGAAAACCATTTGCCATTAGAGATGCTCATACAAATTAGGTACGTATGTATGTGTAACAACATTCAAAGTGCAGCTGATGCTATTGCACGCGCTGTAAGTAAATGGAAACCCCCCGCATGGGCGCGCGATTGAGCAATCGCGCTGTAGTGAAAAGCAGAGCCACATAAAGGGGGGAAGGTCGTGGGACTGAGCGGACAGGAAACGACGCATCGCCGCTGCGGCACATTTGACATTCACCAAATTGCGTTTATTTGCTGTTGCACATTTTAGATGATTTATAATAGTCAGTTGCCTGTGGTGCAATATCAGTGCACATTTACTCATAATGGCAAAAAAATAAGAGCACGAAAACTTAAAAAAACTCAATCGCAATAGATGCAGTGATACATAAACAGCCTACAAATCAAAGCAAATGAATACGCCGGCAGAGTAACGCGCAACATGCCGCGCACATATGTTTTGCGGCATATTAATCCATCAGCGTTTAGTATTTCGGTGGAGGGCACTCAAATAAAAGCTGCATACATATGTATGTAAGTAAGTATATAGATATGTTTACGAATAAAATGCATCAACTGCATTAGTTTTCAAAAAAAAAAAAAAAACAAGCTTACTATTCAAGACATCCGCTGCATAAAAATAATTTTCTTGCCATAAAAGTTCATCTTAAATGAATGCAATGACCTTTTATTGCTACACACAAATACGCGCACAAAACGATCGTAACTCTTCCGAAAATTGCTATGCGCTTTGAAAGAGTAGATGGCGCTTTTTATAGCTTGGCAAAATACTTAAAGTTAATAAAAAAAGAAATGCTTTTACATACCTAAATGCACTCGGCTAACAACGCACGCAATGAGGTGTGTCCGAATTGATTACAACAGAAGGGTGGACAGCACTTCGGGAGTTATAAAAGCATTTGCAGTTTTGTTTTATTGAGAAGCAGTCGCTTGCTATCTTCGGAAAAAACATATTAAAAATTAAATTATTGATGTCTCTACGGTTCATGGATTTACGCCTTGATTTATGCGGTTTTCAATTAGAAACTTGTAGATGTAAAAGAGTAGTTTATAATTAATAGATATTTATCCTTGACATGATCTTAAATAAACAACACGTTGGAGAGCTTATGGGTAGAATGCTACCCACGGGCATTTTATTCATTTATTATTTCCGCTCTGTTTGGATTTACAACTAGATTTTTTGCACGAAATGCATACTGATACTCTCCGGAGCTAGGCACCTCCACAAACCAGTATGCGCTTCTTCGTAATTTTTATAACGAAAATTGCAGTCAAAAATAGTTGCAGTCGTAAAATTATAAATAGTAAGTCTGTTTTAACCCTCATCGGTCCCCTCCAAAAATTGATCGAATTGGTTTTTGTGTACACGCTTGTATACGAACAGATCTGACACTTCTAATCAGACTCTTAAGAAAAATTGCAAGCATGCAGTTTTATAGCCCATTCGTTTTGATGTAGAATACATCTTAGGTTTCGATATGGAGGCTATGCTCAAGTGTTGTAGTTGCATTTTTTAGAGCTTCACGAAAACGCCTATTGCACGAGAACTAGTGAAGAGATTTCAAAGAAAAGTGTGCCGTTTCAAAGACAAAACTGCGAACCTATCGAAAGATACATCTATGTAAATAACGGATTCGGTGTCTGTCGTAGAAACAGCGGTAAATATTAGCTTATTTTTGGGTAAATTTTGAGCCTTTAAAGTGCTCTAGCAACTTATGATTGGCAGAAAAAAGTTTTATTTTCGGGATATAGGTTCTTTGGAGCAGTATAAACATTATCGTGTATCGATATTTTTTATCGATTTTGTTATCGAAATTTTTTTCGATATTGTTATTGATTTTACTATCTATATTTTCGGAACTTATCGATATAATAAACGATATTTTTTATGGATTTTGTTATCGATATTTGAATCGATTTTTTATAGATTTTGTAATCAGTTTTGTTATCGATATTTTTATCGATTTTGTTATAGATATTTTTATCGATTTTGCTATCGATTTTGTTATTGATTTTGTTATCGATTTTGTTATCGGTTTTACTATCGATAATATTATCGCTTTTGTTATCGATATTTTTTTCTTAGTGTATGCTTTCGTTTTTGACTTGGATGTGCTCTTAACCATACCATGTATTCTATGTTTAAATTTAGCGGTCATATCTCTAAAACAGCCTGCAGACCAAGATGAAGGCGCTGGACTGTTCCTTTTTAATATAACAAAGTGCAAGTTTGAAGTTGCTATAAAATCACTCCGAAAACTTTTAAAGAACAACCTATTTCAGAATTTGATTGAGGAATGCCTTAACTCAGAATTCGGTGCAAAACGACCTATCTCAGCTGCCGATTCAATAACGCCCTATATCAGCACATTTTCAATATATTTTCATTTGATATAGGGCGTTTTTGAATCGAATTCTGAGATAGAGCGTTCTTCAACCAATTTCTGAGATAGGAAGAACCGTTGGGGGTTAAAAAGTACTATGCGATTTACGGTAATAACCTGGATACGCAGAAGGTCATCAATGTCAGGTGGAGTGATTTCAGCGATGGCGGCAAAGGATATGAAAGTTGATTTGACTATGCATAGTTCTGTCAATAAATGTTAGAATTGGGGCATGCCACTACCCTCATTCAGTCATACAGTTACGTGTTCATTCGGTCACGCAGTGATGCAGTCAGTTGTTTTAGTTCATTGCAGGTAAATATCAAACACATTTATACCGAAGCAGCCAAAGCTGTCAGCGTGCAGGAAATTGCGGCAGGAAACACGTAAAACATCCGCACAAACCCAAGCACGCAAGTAACCTCGAAGAGATAAGAGCGAGTTGGCACAGAAAAACAATGCATTCTATTTTCACAAGTTAACCCAGAAACATAAATACATATTTAAATTTATTATGCGTCATGGCAAGTATGTATGTAAGTACTAGAAATAATATATTTGATGTTGCCACAATGCATGACTCACGTACATACATCTGGAGGAGCATATCCATTCGGCGTTAGATAAAGCTAAAAAGTTCAAAAGTACGTATGCAACCCAGCAAAAAATTGTTCGACGAGTCTCCAAAGAGAGTATTCCGGGATTAGGCTCAATCGGGTGCAAATGGGCATTAATTAGTCGCAATTAGTCTCTTACGAGTATAATTGGAGATTCCCAACTCATCTCCTATAGGTACAATTAACGATTTTATGATGGAGTATTCGCTCAGCCAACTTGAGGGCCCCGGATCTATCTCAGTTGGCGAAAATTTTTATTTATATTTTTTAAAAGCGACTACTCTCTTCGCTCCCGGAGTGGTCACGGATTAGTCGCATTTTTTCAAGGAAAATACCCAGTGAGAAAATGTAATTTATGGTAATGGAAAAAAAAATCATGTCAAACAACGTTTTCACATTTGAAAATGATTTTTCTCCCCACTAGGATTCCCTAAGAAAATTGGGGCAGTCAATTTTGCATTTGCAAGCAATCGAGAAATGTATGTGATTTAGAAAGAATTTTTTGGTACTTTTTGGATACATTAGAATGCTAATTTTATATTAAACACTAATGAAATCTAGAACTCATAAGAAATACATTTCATTATTTATCACGCATGTAATGCAATACTACTTTTACGACTGGGTATAGCCAACACACACATACGCAAATATAAGCGCTTGCATACTTGTGCATTTCCCTTTTATTTATTTAGTTTTGTATGTAGATATTTTAACGCGCGTGTGTGCATTTACAATCCCTGCAGTAATTCGCGCTAGTTCAGAACTAGCGCAGAACTACATAGCTCCTTAAGAGGCGGTACTGGTTCTCGATCTATCCCAACGCAATGCTTTCAACTGTCTCTTTTTACATGGCGATGTCCTACCAAGTGGAAATTGCCACCTCTGCAGAACTCTCGAACTAGTTCTGAACTGGTTCTATTTCCAACAAATCTGGGACAATAAGTTTGTTAATGAAAAAACAAATGTTTAAACTAGATTATTTGATATTTTTTCTTTTCTAAACTGTTCCCATTTTAGAAAGATCTGCGCCAATAACTTTTTTATGAAAAAAATTTTAATTATTCGATTTTTTTTATTGATTTGTTTTATTTTTTTCTGTTCTCTACTAACCCTCTCTGCAGCAGTTTTGCACTAGTTCACAGATAGTTCTGAAATGTATAGAGCGGAACTAGCGCTTTAACAGGCTGTCTCTAAATTTTACTGCAGGGATGCTATAACTCGCTATGCGTGCGCTTGCATTTTTTGGTGGGATTTCCTCTTCTCTGTCCTAAACTTTTCCCCACTTTCTCGCCTTTGGCTCCATATTCTGTCAGTACTCACTTTATTCCCTTTATATTTACTAGTGTTCGCCCAGCGGTTGAAATTCAACCGATAAAATAAAAGGGGTGTAAAGGAAACATGATTGCCTATTTATATATATGATATGATTACGTTTTTATGCCACTACTTTGCAACGTTAAAACTTACACACGCACGCACAGTGTAAATAATGCAAGTGCAATGCTATTTTAAAGACAAATACACTAACAAATACTTGGAATTATACCATTCGTTACATACCTTTGCACATATAATACATTTTTGTTTTCAACTACGCGGGACAGTCAGTTGTAATAAATTTTTACTTTTTTATTTACTCGCACACAAAAACCCGTCGTGCGCTCATTGAGAAGTAAATAAATTGTTTGTGAAAATAAAATGTGGCGGGTGCATGCAATCATGTGCACAAACAGATTTATTTAAGCACAGAAATAGTTCTGAAAAAATCTTGCATGTTGCTAATTTACAGACGAGTGCCTGTTGAAGATGTTAGTCTATGTTCCACTCTGAACTAGAGATGCCATTTTTAAATCGATTAAATCGAAGATCGATTAATCGAGCCCTTACGATTCGATTTTTTGTCGATCTTTTAGTTCCGATTCGATTCGAGAATCGATTCGAAAAATTCGCGAATCAACATTCGACTTTTCCTCAATTCATGCATATTGAACTACGGTTTGCCCCAGAAAATCTATAAAATTTTACAGAAATTTGAATTTGGAGATGGTACAGAAAAAAAATAACATGAGACCAAAGAATTCAACGACCTTTCTCCTCCGACTATAGGGCTCCTCAGGGAAGCCTCTTGAAAATAACCCTATATAAACTTGTGGCTAATACTACAATAAAAACTCCAAAAATTGTAATTCCAAACTTTATACAAATTTTCTTGTGTTTTGCCTCGAGCCACTGTGGATTTAACTTTGTTAGTGCGTTAAGTGCGTTAAGAAGTAATACCCCGTTATGTCAACTGTCGGTTACCAAATTACCATCTCCAACTTTGCAGGAACTATTATAGGCATATCTTTTATAGACAATACGCCTCAAATTTCTCCTAAATTTTCAAGTTAAACTAATTTTTCTTGAGTTTACTCTGCATTTTTTTTTTTGTTACTTTTAGAAATTTTTTAGAGTCTTTCGCAGTCTTTAAGTGATCTCTGAAATTTATTTGAGAAA
>NW_016175344.1:0-10107 GCF_001687245.7 Rhagoletis zephyria
CAGCGTAAACTCCTTTTAGCCCTGATCAATAACATTTAATACGGCTTTCTCATGACACCCCAATTACGTAGTTCGCTCTCTCATTCGCACTCCAATTACCCTTCGAATTACGTAATTCGACATACTAAATTTTGAGAGCGTTTCCCGGAAATTTCGCCACTTATTCTTAGTACTGCAAACGATTAATTCTTGTATATATACAAAATTACCTATTTACTTTCAATTTTAAAAGGTTTCGGTGGGCATTTGAAATTTTGTATGTAAGTAACATGTAAAAAAATTTGTTTTCATTAAAAATGTGATATTTTTTGAACCGTTAAATAAANGTATACATATATTAGCGTGATCTAAAGTAACTAACCTAGTAAATTTATGGCCTTAAAATTACCTATTTACTTTCAATTTTAAAAGGTTTCGGTGGGCATTTGAAATTTTGTATGTAAGTAACATGTAAAAAAATTTGTTTTCATTAAAAATGTGATATTTTTTGAACCGTTAAATAAAGTTATAAAAAAGGGATAAACGTTTTTTCTAGGGCATTGAATTCTCTAAAAAATGACCCTGAAGTTAGTTGTCTTAGAGAGGATTAAGAGTATTAAATATGTTAATGATATTGCTGAACGAAATATAGCGTTGAAACAAAATTCTAATNAAAAAAAGCCATTTTGTTGGAAGTAATACAATTAAAATTAACTAATTTAAAAAGAAATAGTCAAAACTTGTTAATATGTGGGGGTCTTATAATTATGTAACGCAGTGCACTATTAACTTGTTTGGCTTGTGTTTAGAGAAACTTTGAATTGTTAATTTATTTGTTATTTGTGTGTTAAAATAATCACAATTTTTTTTTGTGTTTTCAATGTGGAGAATTTGTCCTCCTGGAATGTTAAAAAATTCTGGTCACCTTATATATGTACATATGGTATGTACACTTACATATATATATATACATACTCAGATGTGGACATTGAAATACGTGCGTGTTAAATTTTAGTATGAAAACATTATTTTTAAATACGAACACTTTTAAACGATAATCAAATATAAAGTATGTATTCATTTTTATGTCGGCCGCTCTGGTGTAGTGGTAAGCAGTGCGCGCTTCCACTCCGCAACGACTGGGTTCAATCCCTGGTCAAAGCAGCATCGTAAAAAAAATAGAAAAAGTTTTTTTCTTAACAGCGGTCGTCCCTCGGCAGGCAATGGCAAACCTTCGAGTGTATTTCTGCCATGAAAAACAGCTTCTCACAAAAATACAATCGCCGTTCGGAGTCGGCGTAAAACTGTAGGTCCCTCCGCTTTGTGTGGCAACATCAAGGCGCACGCCACAAATCGGAAGGGAAGCTCGGCCAAACACTAACATAAGTGTAACCGCCAATCTATTATTATTATTATTATTAATTTTTACTACACATTATTTCCCTCAGTTTAGGTATACAAATTAATTTTCAAATTTTACTTATTTGCTGAAAAAAATGTAGATAAATGTTCATACATACCTCACAATTAAATTTGTACTTTTATGTGTGCACATTTGTGATAGTGTGTGGACAATCACTTCGACACTACATCTACTTTTGGGATCACATCAAAAATCTTTGCTATTAAAAATTGCCTTTAAAGGAACTTCTCCGAGCAGCTCAAGCCGAATTTACAGAGGGGGAGGGTATTGGAATGGATTCCCATACTAGAACATGAAACGGCGTTGAAATGACTATGGATATAAGAGACAATTGTCCAAGAAGTTATTTGGCTACGTTCCAAATGTATATCAGCATTTCGCAGCGCATGTTCACTTTTTCCATTTCTTCTTAAGAAATTTATTTTTACCCCATCATTATCAGTATTTTATGACGTAACACCAGATTGCTTTCAGCTCAATTGGCACAGTCTTGTATTCTGCGATTTTTGGGAGTAGTCAACAAGCTGTCAGAGGAACTATTATATCCTCTTTGTCAGATCCTGAAGGGTGACGTCTCAACCTATTAGGTAGCCTGCAAATCCTGATTTAGAAGTACTTTGAGCCAATCGAGAGAAAGGTCAAGCATTCCGCAACCAGTTTCGATCAGATTATAAGCGATTCTGAAACCCTGATTACCGCTTAGCTGTCCGAATATTTATTTACCATTCCAATTTGTATTACAATCGCATTGAGTGAATTCCGACAGTAAATTACTCCACAAAATAGAAGCATGTTGCTGGTTTGATTATGGTATATATAACCAGTATGATATCTTTGAAGATAGATCAAAATCTCTTATAGCAGTATGGTGTAACTAATGTCTTTTTTAAACAGCTACCAAATATTTGGCTTCCAGAATGACTTCCTGCCTGAGTAACGCTTAAATACTTGACCTTGTCAGGAGCAGTAGCGGAGTGCCGCCAAAAAGGCAAGCTGGGCATTGATGGCCTTCATTCGTTTCAAACAACAAGGGCCGATTTTGGAGAATTAACTTGACTAAAATCCTCACCGAAATGCTAGCAACTTTCCTTCCAAACAATTGTCGTCAAATAACTTATCTAAATTCTCACCAGGCAATGGTGAACAACCCCACTGAAAACGACTTTTGAGAACTCAAATACATCACACAACACATACACACATGCATCGCCCAATAACCAGGAATGGCGATCACCATCTCGATACTAACGGTCGTTTTCACCAACTCTGGTTAACAATAATACCCAGTTAAACATCGTTACCTACATCAGTGACTCCATGCACACAACATTGTGTCAGTAACGTCGGCAATGGTACGGTGCTCCATTGGCTTTGCTCCCAGGAATGGAACTTTTTGTGTACAGACATAAGGCTGCAAGTCACCCAAAATCTTGAGGAGTGCAAGAAAGCTGTAAAATACAAAAAATAGTTGGAAATAGCAAAAGAGACAACAGTTTTTTGCATACTACTTGCGCAGAGTCCGGTAATTATATAGTATTGCTGCGATTGAGCAACACAGCTAATAAAACAATTGAACTCATTTTAGTTTTCACTTGAATTCCTATTCCGATGCGATTCCGACTCGGATTGCAGAACAGGGCTGTATATATCAATACGCTGACATGAATTTTGTCCGTCTTTGTTTGGCGATCCTAGTGTACCAATTTTGAAACCAAAAACACATTTCCAAAGGAATTTTTCTGTAGACAATGAGAGTTTTTATGGTTTCAAAATCGGTTTTTTTTTTTATTTTTTATGCATCGAAAACGTAAACGACTCCGGGCACGAAGAGAGATAAAATCACAACGACGAATACGAAAACCAAAATGACTCCGCATACAAAAACGAATACGAATACGCTTTAGGTTTGCGCTATCTGTCTGACCATCAAAGAGCTTTTACGAAAAACATGAAATTTTCAATGATTAAATTTGAACGTAAATATATAAATTGTTTAAGAACAATAGAAAGCGGATTGAATTTCGACAGTAACTGGCACTTCTAGTTTATTAAAATACAACTGCAAACATTATTTTTTTGGAATGAGTATTTCAAAGCCTAGCGACAAGGGTTACATATTCCAAAAAATGACGGCCGGCTCTGGCTGACTGGATAGAGGTGCGTACTAATACTTCGTAGGGCTTCGGTTTAATACCCGGTCCGAGCAACATCTTAATTAGAAACAGGTTTTTCTAACGGCGGTCGCTTCACGTCCTAGAGTATTTTTGCCATGAAGCGGCGTAAAAATGTAAGTCCCTCCAGTTGTGTAACACCATCACTGTAAGTAAGATGTACATCACAAATTGGGGGAGAAACTCGGCCAAATGCTTAGCACGATTGTAAACGCCAAATACATACATACTTTTTTTAACGGAAGTTGGGATGGGGAAACTATCCACCACGTGGCCCGTGCGAATCTCTTCAAAAGATTCCTCCCCGGAACCACTCGCGCATTACATCGGGGTGAGGCTGTGGCATAAACATGCCCCGCGCTTAACGCCCTTTCCATAATCCCCCGTCCACTTAAGTGATTTAGGGTTCAGGACTGTAGAAAGCAGCCGTGGCCACTAAGTAATTGAGTCATATAAAAATCCACTTCGCTATGTGATCTGTATAAGCAGGCTTCGATACTCGGAATGAGTCGGAAAGTTCAGCGCCCAGAGGAAGACGAGGGCCATGGCGAGATGCTTATTTGGCGTTCGGCCGAGATCGCGGATTTTTCGAGGGCTCTGCCTTTTGTTTCGTTAGCCAACAAATCGGCAGGCAAACATTCAAGGTTGCCTTCTCCTTCAGTTATCGATAGCTAAGTTTAGTTCCTTAGTTGTAAGCCAGTCGCTGACTATTTTGGAAGCATTTTGTGTGGCCAACCGCACCCTATTTATCTATGTGTTTAGCCACGACAACCAAAGCGCTGCCATCCGCATATCCAATTATCCTAACTTCTTTTGGAATGGGTAGGTGCAATACACCATCCTGGGATATGATCCACAAAAGTGGACCAAGGACGAAACCTTGGGGAACTCCTCTGTTGCCTCCGTCCCTCGATTACCGATCGATTACTTGTATTTCAGCGATTAATTTTACAAGGCAATGTAATCACCATCGGCTCTCTCTGCTTTACCAGGAGTTACTAAAGTAGTTACGTGATTTATGGACCCCCTTTTCGCAATTCTGCTTCCGACTGGTTCGACTCTGCATTACCATGCGTAATACCACGGGTTTACAGAGCAGCTAGGAGTCGGTGCAGTAGCGATCGACTCCAGCAGTAATGGAGGGTATGTACCTATGACTTTATGTATGAACACGCATTCCCTTCGATATACGTAATAGTTGGGTGGGACAAAAGACGACAACATTCGCGCGGCTCTCCCCACCAACCAACACCCTTTTGATGTTTTGGAATGGCAAAAAGCGCAGATGTCCGCAAACTCAAAACTAAGTAAGTATGTAGTAAATAAATGCCAACGCATCAATGCAAACAAATTCCAATGCATTCAGACACTGCTACCGCCTGCCTGGCTGGCTGCCTGCACAGTCCGCCCTACAGCAAAACCCAACTTTGCGACAAGAAAAATCTTCCCACGGTCGCTAAACGCGCATAATTTCTGTCCAACAATTCAACTGAGGGCATTTATGAAAGACCGACGTCAAGGTGAGACGCAGAAAAAACGCAAATCACTGCGCACACAAATCACAAATAACAATTAGGTACCATGTACATGGCCAGTAGGTACATATGCGTGCCACCCCAACCACCACCAAGAAGACACTCAACAGCGCAATCGCTGCAACCCCCTAACATTTGGCGGGAAACGCTCGTAAAATCAACAAGACGAAACGTCACAGCTACAGCCCCTGTGTAGCTCATTGCCACTATGCGGCTGCGCAAACAACAGCGCGAAAACGAATTGCGAGCTGCTGTGCACAGGACAGCGACGGAGGTAGAGAGCAGAAGGCGGCAGGCAAACAATGGTGCGGTGTGGTGTGGTGTGGTGCGCATTTTTGTTTGGCATTCGCTTTTGCGCAGTTCGCTTTTAAGGGTGGAACGCGGCGAGTGGTACGCACCGTAATACCGTTACTTTTGAAGTGCGCAAGAAAACTTTCTCAGCGTCAACAAGCGACAGCCAACAGCCAACAATCGGCACTCGGCAATGTCAAGAAGCAACTGCACAACAACAACTACAAAAAGCCCACACAAAAAAGCGCTCAACAAAAGGAATACAAAAATATGTATGCATTTATACATATGTACATACATACATACTAAAAAACCTCATTACAAAAGATTAAACATGAGGTGAAGCAACAATGCGCCTGCGCGCACCCCGAAGCGTTTACGCCGTTGTGGGCCGCTGCTGCTGCTGCAGCCGCCGATAATCTGAATGCGTTGGGCGGTTGCACAGTGTGCGCTGTAACTGTGGCTGTGCGCTACCTCACATGGCTTACTACAACAACAACAACGCAGGTTTCATCAATATAATAAATCGCATCTGACACGGCTGACTACTGGAATCCGCAGTTCTTCCGACGCCGCTAGCGATGTTCTCTCACCCCGTCGCGCGTACTGTTACTTCTCGACGAGTTCAAGTAGACTTTCGCGCTTTCTTGCACCACGTCATTTATGCTGGCGGTAGAAGGTCTCGTACGCGCAGAAACTCATTAACTTTCTAGATACTTTTCGCGCAGCCTTTGGTGTGAGCTCTGTTTCATTTTCACTGCACTTCCGCACCCCATCACGTCGGGGGATGTATGTAGCTTTGTGCACGTTTGTGCGTGTATTGCATCCTTACACCATTCAGTGTAGGTAGTACTGTGGAGTGATTGTTCTGTTCTGCTGTCGGCGAGGGCATTTACCTTTTCGCTCGCCACGACTAAAATGCGATTTTCTTTGTGGCAGCAGTTCCACAGCTAAAGTCCATTTGTGAATTTCTTAATTTTCATTATTGTTGTCGACTACAGGCGCTTAGCTGAAATATTTTTTTAACAAAAATTTTGAAAGAATCCTTGCAGCTTCTCGCTTTTTAAGCCCTTTCACCCGCTGTGCAATGGGTTGCATTGTGCTGAAAGAAAAGCTGTTTCGGGTTTCAGAGTAATTTAAGAAGGTATTATTCTAAAGAAATATTCGTTAACGAATGCCCGTACTTCATAAATGACCAATGACACGGCACGTATTGACTTACCCTAAAGGTGTTATGAGATCGTGGGAAGAAAATAAATTTTCATCTGCTTTTAAAGAAAACATTTTGAAGAATGAATTCAATCCAGTAGGGACCTTCATTTTAAAATGGCCAATAAAAATAGTTATTACATTTATAATCATATGTTTGCATGTAAATAAATATGTATGCACATAATAATGTACTTATTAAATACATATATATATACCTATAATTTTTAATTCCGAACAAGCAATAACAATTAATAAAAGCGCCACACAGTAGTCTCACAAAAGTGACAGCAGCTGTCAAAATCGTTGACATTTGTCACTAAATTAAAGGCAGCAATGCCAAAATCGTTGACATCCGCCAACACCAATAACATTAGTTCGGAAAACGAATGGGCGGGTGTTTCCTTAAAGGCGAATGCGATTTTTTAGTTTTTAGCAAAAGTGAATGAAACAGAACAATAAATTAGCGACTAAATGCAAATTCAAAATACACATGTTCACAACTATGAGTAAATATGTATTTGCATATGCGTATGTATGCATTGAAAGTGAGAATAATAAAAAAAAAACGTTCAATGAAATCCTCAAACTGCAATAACAACCCAAAACAGCTCGCAAATAAATAAATATAAATCCCACAATTTTATTTTATGCATGGATTTGCATCTTTAATTGAAATAACAGCAAATGGCAGAAATGTATGTATGTATGTATGGACATTAGGGGGGTCCAAAAAAAATAAAGTCAGAATTTGAATGCTGCCACCTGCTAGGATTGGTCTATATCGAAAAAATATACCCCTCTCGCGCTCAAAATTTTCCAAATATTTTATATGGAAAAAAACCACTTTTCGTAGAAACGGAATAGAATTCTTGGAAATCAATTAGGGTGCTCACAGTTCTATATTATCTACTGTATTAATTTTTCCACCTGGTAACTTTAAAACATTTTACCATGTGGTAACTTTGTTTGTTGTTGGTTCCCATACTAATTAGAGATAACACTTTTGGGCAAAATTACTCGACTTTGTCTCATGTTTTTATTTTGTGTTAAACTGGCATCTCTGATCAGCTGATTATTCGCGCTAAGATAAAATGGAAATTGAAGCAGAAAAAGATAAGGTGTGCGCAATTTTAAATATTTTTAAGTTTTTATCTGACTATACATATTTGTTTTACTGACAATTTGAAACACATGTGTGAAGGGTTGCTCACCGTTCGAATGTGCTATCTTGTTAAAGTTGCCACGTTTTAACTTTAAAAGTAAACTGTGAATACCCTAAATATTTTTCGATCGGACAACTCTGATTCTCTTCAGGAGACTTCCAATTCCTAATGGGGAGTGCAGAAAAATTCCGACTTTACTTTTTCACATGCATTTTTGGACCACCTTAATGTACATACATACATGCTTACACTTACGTAAAACAACAAGCAAAATAAGCACAGTGGCTCTCAGTGGTAGATGCAATGCAGGCATTGTTGAATGGAATAGATGCAGCTGCAGCACGCTGCTACAGCAACAACTAAAACAATATCACCACGCTATTGGCAGTTTGGCAACAAATAAATATTAGCAACAGCGATTGGCAACAATCATAAAAGGTAGCTTGTGGTTGCAGCAATAACACCGAAAGCAACAAAAACACAATAGCGAGCGTCAATTGTAAGGCATTGCGAAACTACCACATATTTGCGTACATATGTATATGTAAATATGCAAACTGAAAAGCACGCACGTCCATATGTATGTACCTGTGTATGTACATACATACATACTCAGAAAATCAGACATTTTTCCCACCCAATGCCTTTTGTATGTACATATATACTCTTAATAATTACATGCTGAATGTTACAAGCGGATTACAAGTTCTCAGCGCAGGCGTAAATTTACTAAATGTCATATAACCACCAACACTTGCGGAGCATTTTGCAATAAGCAGATAATACACGCCACTTTTACATAAACTCGTAATGGTTTATTTGCTCAACTCCCGGCATATAAACAAAGTTTATTGTTGATTACCTTTATTGGCGGAACCCATTTGCGTTCATGAATCGCCACATTAAAACTTAAATGGCGACGCCACGCAGGCGCACAAACAATTCGCAACGCGCCTTCGAAATCAAGCGAAACGCATAGATACGCTATGTACGCATTTGTGCTTTTTGCTGGCTTGTAAGCTTCAAAACCTTCATTTTATTTTTATTGAGTAATCTGGCGTATTAATAACAACTGCAAATTTTTAATCGCGCCGATTCTGAACAGAAACTCCCTGGGAGTTTTCTCTCTTTCCCTTTCCTCCTATCATGAATGAAAATTCCCTGGGGATTATGTACATTAGGGTGGTCCAAAAACAGTAAATTCGGAATTGTAATGCTCTCGCCCCTAGGATTGTTCTATATATAAATACCCCTCGCTCACAGCGCTCAAAGTTTTTCGTGTATTTTTATATAGGAAAAAAGACTTTTCGTAGAAATGGTATAGAATTCTTGAAAATCAATATTTTTCGATCGGAATAATACCCAATTGTTTATTTGACCATCTTTTAATACTAACGATTTTTTATTGGTCCGACCATTGCATTTTTCGGGGTTTTCGTGTGTTTTTGGCGGACCTATAAATTATAGTTCCGATGAAAAATGGTTAAATAAACAATTGGATATCATTATTGGGAATCTCCTGTAGATAAACAGAGTTTTCCAATAGAAAAATATTGATTCTTAAGAATTATTTACAATTTCTACGAAAAGTTGTTTTTTCTCCATATATATGGAAAACTTTGGGCGCTTTGAGCGACCTCTAAATATTTTTTGATTTCAAAACAAAAAAAAATAGGGATATATAGTTTTCGGTATAGAACAATCCTAGGGGTGAGAGCATAAAAATTCCGACTTTACTTTTTCACATGCATTTTTTTTTTAACCACCCTAATGTACATACGTTCATGTATTTGTTATTGTACGAACTTACTACGTNATATATAGTTTTCGGTATAGAACAATCCTAGGGGTGAGAGCATAAAAATTCCGACTTTACTTTTTCACATGCATTTTTTTTTTAACCACCCTAATGTACATACGTTCATGTATTTGTTATTGTACGAACTTACTACGTACCTCCATCTCATATACCACAGGCCCAGGAATCGACTTGGTTTGACACTTTGCACCAATGAGAGAGGATTTTTGGATACGCGGATCTAGCTGACTCCTGATAAATTCTTTTTAAAGTAACGCGTTTTTATGTGTGTTTTTCATTTTCGCAACATCAACTAATTACTTTCAAATAAGGACTATTTTTTTCTACGAAATGGGACAGCACACCTATGTAATTGGGGCCAATCATTGCTTAAGCTAGCCGTTATCATATTTCGCTATAAAATAACATATTAACTTCAAAGGGTGTATTCAAGTTCTACTTGTGTAATTATATAATAATAATAATACTAGAGTGCAATGGGGTATAGTCATTGCGCTGGGTATGCAGTTACAGT
>NW_016175345.1:0-10107 GCF_001687245.7 Rhagoletis zephyria
ACTTTTCTATATTAACACAACGGTATGATCATTCAACAGAAACTTCATATATTCTTAAGCCAAATTTCCGCCAGACATTGAAATGGAAAAAAGTTGCCATTTTAAAAATGACACGTGGAAACAAAAACACAGCAAAAACACAGTGTTTAATGCCCAAAAATAATCATTAAAATTTTTGTAATTTAATGGCGAGTAGAAATTCACCATTAGCCCTACTTAAGAAAATAGTAACGAAGATTTCGATTTTTTTTTTATCACAAATGAGAAAAAACTTAAATTTTGCAACACAGGCTTCTTTTTTATATTTTTTTCGTTTTCTCTAACTATATATCTAACTAGATAATTACCCGTTTTAGCAAAAACTTGCTACAAAACTGGAGACATAGGTACTAAAATTTTTTCTAGATAGAGTAATTAAGGAGTGCAAAATCTTTACGAAAATGTTCATAAAATTTAGGATTCTAATTTTTGGAGTCTTTGTTGCATGGCTAATAGCTATAATTTTTATTTGGTCATTTTCTGCGTTACGGACTGATGTCTAAAAAATCGCGTTGATTTTTGAGATTTTTTTTTTTTGAGCATTTTTTTCACATAAAAACAAATTCTTAAAAAAATTCTCAGAAATCAACGCGATTTTTTAGAAATTTGAAATTTGCACATTATCATACTAAAATATAATGGGCTATTATAAAATTAAATTAGAAATTCGTATTAAAAAGTTTGCGAATTTGCCGAAACTTTGCAGATTTTTCTTAATTTTTGTAACAGTATCATTCTTGGATTTTAATGGGATTTGCTAAAATATAAGCCCTATTTTAATATAAAAATTAACAAAAAGATTTTGGCATGTAAAACATTGCGAATATTAACAGAAACCAGCCGTACGCCTAATTTTGGGATTAACTGTACATACTTACGATCGATAATCTAAGGGACTTTGAGCAACCAAAACAGGTTTTTGTTCAAAAAAAATATATATAGAACGATAGCGCCAACGAAAATATGTACTTTTTTCTTAATTAGGTGTGTACCTATTTTACCTTTGGGAGTGTCTATTTACACGCGCCACGGTAACTTTTACCGTGGATCCACGGTAAAAAATACCGTGGATCTACGGTAAAATTACCGTGGATCTACGGTAAAAATTACCGTGGATCCACGGTAAAAATTGCCGTGTATCTACGGTAAAAATTACCGTGGATCCACGGTAAAAATTGCCGTGTATCTACGGTAAAAATTACCGTGGATCTACGGTAAAATTACCGTGTATCTACGGTAAAAATTACCGTGGATCTACGGTAAAAATTACCGTGGATCTACGGTAAAATTACCGTGTATCTACGGTAAAATTACCGTGATCTACGGTAAAAATTTCCGTGTATCTACGGTAAAAATTTCCGTGGATCTACGGTAAAAATTACCGTGGATCACGGTAAAAATTACCGTGTATCCACGGTAAAAAATTACCGTGTATCCACGGTAAAAATTACCGTGTATCCACGGTAAAAAAATTACCGTACCGAAAATCCATCAAGGTAAAAAAATTCTAGACAGGTAAAAATTAGGGATCCACGGCAATTTCTGAAGATTTTTGCTTGACGAAGAAGATGTTTGATTTCCGAAGTGCGCGAAGAACAACCTTTTTAATGTAGATGTGTGTAGATGTGTTATAACAAGGCACAGACCTCTGTCTACTTTAACTGAGCCAACCCAGAACCCAGAGATACCGATCGATTTAACTCGCCAATTCCCGAATAGCAGCACTGATTCAGCTCATAACCGTTTGCCGGAAAAGGTCGTCCTGGAAGAAGAAAATCCCAAAACCCCACCTTCCGCTACTGACCACAAAGAAACGCCTTTGGTGATGCCATCTTTACAGCTTCAAACTTGTAGCAAGATTAACGGGGCGACAATTGAAACTCTTTTTGGAATAAAAGATGTTTGTAAAGTCGGAAAGCCTAGAGGAGCCCCCAAAGGCCGAAGAACCACAGTGGCTGGGATACCGCTCCCAAAGGAAGAAGGGAACAAACGATTGCTACAACAGCATCAACGCGCTGGAGGCAGAGAGGTGGCTAGAGGCCAACGAGCGTCCAGGGGTACAAGTCGTGGGGCAACTCAAAGTTGGGGCCCAAAAAAATTGGACGACGACAAAGTTGGTGGAGTAGCCTTTGATACAAAAAATAATGACACCAAACTTGAGATGATGCTGAAATGGCTACTGATGTCAAATTATGTGAAAGGACGAGATTTCACGTCTTCAAAAATCAAAAGCAGCGAAATCGACACTGCCAATTTGAACGATTCTTTCATTGATACCCGAGGCGATCATCTAAAACTTTTAATGCCGTGCATGGAGAAAGATACATTTGAAACATTTTTGGTTGCTCTTGGAATGAAAAGAGCTAAAGATGATTACAAATGTGCTGTATGTGGAGGAAAACATCATCAGTCGTGTAAAAATGTTATACGTTGTGACGGATGTTACCTATGGCATCATTGGGTGTGTGTGGAGATAAAGAGGAAGCCGGTTGGCGATTGGTTCTGTGCCTTGTGCTCTATGGAAAAATAGGAAAATAAAGCAACAACGCGCAGTNACAGTAAGATATCATGGTATGTTTAATCATACACAAATTAATTTAATCATACGGAAAATAATCATTATTTGTTAAATTTTAACCAGAAAATCAAAAGTTGTAATCGTCGTTTATCTATACTGACGTATTTCTGTTCGTACCTTCTACTGTAATTTACGATGATCTTTATTTTTCGAGTTTAACCAATAAAGATTAAAGATAATAATTAATATTCGAATGTCATTTTTTCGCTCAAAGGTTATTATTATTGCACTATTTTTATCAACTAATTAACGAATTGATTTTTGAATGAATGGCAGTAACTTAGGTATTTACATACATCTATCGTGATACATACATCTATATGAGAAATTAGGATAGTTCATTCACGTTGGAAAAATAGATAACCTCGGGGCCACACTAATTTTTGTCGTAGATCTACTGTTAAAAAATACAGTTATTCGCACGCTTCGAAAATCACTGTGAATCCACGGTAATTTTTTTCCGCGGATTCGCGGTAAATACACCGTGGATCGACGGTAATTTTTTACCGTGGATCTACGGTAATTTTTACCGTAGATCCACGGTAATTTTTACCGTAGATCCACGGTATTTTTTACCGTAGATCCACGACAATTTTTACCGTGGATCCACGGTAATTTACCGTAGATCCACGGTAATTTTACCGTAAATACACGGTAATTTTACCGTAGATCCATGGTATTTTTTACCGTGGATACACGGTAAAAATTACCGTAGATCCACGGTAATTTTACCGTAGATCCAATTTTTACCGTGGATCCACGGTAATTTTACCGTAGATCCACGGTAATTTTACCGTAGATCCACGGTAATTTTTACCGTGGATCTACGGTAAAATTTACCGTGGCGCGTGTGTGTAGACATTGCCTTTACCTTTACTGGAGTACATAGTACCTACCTACTTTGAAATTGCTATACTTGTAAACCAATATAGGACTGACTTAATTCTATGTTTCTATATACACCTCCGTTCAACTATTTAGAAACGAAATTCAAAATGATATTGTTTAAAAACTTTAATCATTATTTAAAGTGTAGTTCAGTCTGTAACAGAAACCACAATAATAAGTTTGAAAAGTTGGAAAAATTGCAACAAAAAAAAATTGATCAAACTTCAAAAAAATTCCATCATTTATTTAGACCGAATTTAAGGTAAATTTGCACTAGGCCTTAAGTTAAAACAAAAAATCCTGTTCATAGAACTGTAATAAAATGTATACCAGAGCATAAAAAATATACATCTTAAACTAGTGATTATTTAAGCAGATAAATAATAGGGGCATTCTCTAAGTCTTGCAAAGCACTCGCACGGTGCACAGATTGCACGGTATAAACCGGTGTCCGTATGAGAATGCTTTGCAAACCGTGCAATCCGTGCACCGTGCACAGTGCCAAGGCTTTACAAGACTCAGAGAATACCCCTAATGTAATACATTTATGTAAAAATACACACCTCGCTTGCTTGCTTGCTTTAAATTTCCAGTTTGATGGCCGCGTTCGCGTTTATTTCTACTTTGCACGTTGCAGCTCAACACCGGCGTATACACACTTTCTCACGCTTTCACGCTAATTATAATTTTTATTTTGCAATAAAAATAGCGAGCATATTTTCCCCCTTTCAATGTTAAATGTTTGTACGTTGTAGCAGTACACAAGCTGCCTTGTGTTTAATAATGCGCGTGTCAGCTTTAAGCCATTTTGTAACATTAGCAAATTTAACATGATTTAATTTATTGTTACTAGGGAAGACAAACAACTTTTTGAATTTAATTTAATTTTATATAGGATTGCATTTGCATGAAATCGCTTTTTTGTTGCACTTAGATAGCGATATACCAATTTTAATTGCTAAGGTTTTTAGAGTTATGTTTTAAATAAACTACTTTTACATTCCTTAACCAAGATAAATTTATAAAGTTTAAGTTTCTCCGGTTTTTTATTTGTTCAAATATTTTTTAACTCTGTTTAATTTTTTTTTTGTTTGCTTATAATTCATAAGCATACTCCATTTTATAGCTTTCGCGCACGTATCTACCACATGTCGCCATGCAAAGGCATAGAAAACGCCTTTTTATTTAAACTTTTTTGTATGTACTCATGGCCTTTATTTCATTATTAATTCGTTAATGTTACTTTGGTGTTGCTCAATTCACCATTGTATTCAACTTGCGTAACAAATATTTGCAATTATTTTGTACTTACTAACATTTTTTCTCTTTTACTTGCATATTTTAAAAGCTGCAGTTTTTCCACTTTGTTCTTAAAATGTAAGTATGTACATATTATTAAAAGTAGTTAAAAGCTTAATCGCTTTTTGCACATACTCAGTGATTGCACGCGCTTTGCTTTCAAACTGTATTTTCATCATTTATTGTATAACAAACGACACGGTTAAATTCCAATCTTCATCGTACTATTTATTATTCGTCTATTTATTTAATACATACTCACCCACCCGTAATCTAACTTTTAGTGGATTTCCTATACTTCTGTGAATACATTTTTTTTTATTTTTCCCACACGTGTACACACACACGCATGCATAAATTTAACCTGATGTAAAAATGAATAGAAATACAATTTGGTTGCTTGCTTTGGCTATGCTTTGTCGCTGTTTCCCACCTTATCTGTTACTTTTAGCACTTTTCAAATGAATTTCCGCTGCTCTTTTATTTCACCTAATCGCTCATTTCCACATTCCACTTTTCGTCTTCTTCAGCAATTTTTGTATGTACTTCGAAGAATGCTATCAACTTCACAGCAGCGTTTGTCGCACTGTGTGCACGTAGTCAACGTCAGCGTCGGCGTCAGCGTCAGCATACGCGTCGCGTTCGTCGATATGGCGATTGTTGTTGCTATTGTTGCTGTTTCACTTAATTGATTTGGATTCTTTATACTTTTTACTATAACTGCTGTCTACTGTAGTTGTTGCTATTATTGTTATTTTGTCTGATTGTTGATTTTTTAGCTTTTCAACATTTTCATTACTTTCAAATACGTTTTGCACTTTTGCCTTTTCAGCTGTTCCCTTGTACACCATTCTTTGGTTCAATACTTTTTGATTCTTTCTGCTTCACACTCTACACCTTTTCATATTTTCTGTACATATTATTCAATTTTCACTTTGGCCTTACTCGATTCTTGCTTTAACTAATACTTTTTCGGTTCACGTATCATCGTGGATCGTGGCCTCACCGATTCTGCTAACTCAATACATTCAGTTTTTTTTTTTCATTCATACATTTTGCATCTTTGCATTTCAATTGATACTTATTTCGGGTTTTTCACTGCACTTTTCTTCACTTTAGAGTTGTCTGTGAATTCCCTCTTCTAAAGGAGCACTTTTGAAACACTTTAAATATTTAAAATTCAATTATCTTTCACTGATTTAGTCAAATTTATTGCTTAATTAAATCGTCCACGCGTTGTGTTAACAGTTTGCGCCATTTCCCCCCTTTTCAATTTAATCATCTGGTTCACAGGCAATTGAAGAAGGAACTGAAATTAATGAACTTTTTCACGTTCTCAGCCACCCGACTATTTCATTTTACCAAACGTCCCTATGCTGACTGCAGTGGGCTGAATGCGTCATGGCGACGCTGAATTGGGTGTCGGCCATTTTGATTTTGCTGTCAAAAAGACAATAAACTTAACGAACGTTAAGTGGAGGAATTTTTTGGGTATTTATCACATGGGCGTTGTCAGATCGTTGAGAGATTTCACAGACCAAATAATTCGCCTGTAGGAAAATTATGACTGAGTCAGAACGTAAATCGATAGATATAAATCTATAAGAGACAAGTCGCTGAAGTCTGGCGAGTGGGTCTAGAAGGTTTGCAAGAGGAACTCGCTTCCGTTTTGACATCAAATTTCGTAAATGAATTCGCCGCAAATTTGATTTCGCGGCGACAAAAAGCGTCGAAGAAAGAGCGATCGATGATAGAAATAAAGAAATGAAATTACAAAAAAGATGGCCGCGACTCGCCAAATTGTACAAATGTACTCTTGCTATTTCCCTCCTAACATATCTACATTCATGCAAATGTACGTACATATTGTGGCGAATACTGCGGCAACACAAAGCGAACAACGAGAAATAGGCAGATGTTCGAGGAACGACGTAGAATGTTCCACAAAGAGAAACGTCAAGTTGGATGAACACTGCGAACAGCGGGAGAAAGAGAATGAGCGATAAACTTCAGAATCATCTTCAGAATGTTCTAGAGTTACCATAAGTGCCCGCGCAGGTATATAAGAACGCCGCCACAGCGAGGTGGGGAGTTACAAGACAGCAAGCTACAAGTAAAGTGAGCAGAGAAGTGAGTTGCGAATAAGCAAGACATAAGTTTAATTGCGTTATCAAGTTTAGTTAAGCGCTGTTATTGCTTTAACAAGTATTGTGAAGTGTTTTTACTGTATTAGCGAGTATTGTAAATTGTTTGTTGTACAATAAAGGTAATTGTACTACAATTTGGTCATCGATTGCATTTATTTAACAATCCAGCGATACGAGCCGAGAGATTTGGGAAATCCGGACGAGGTTTCAAGGATAATCGTAACAATATGTACATATACGCATATGCGACTAAAATGCAACAATAACAATTTCATTCATAAACGCATGCGCATATTTTTCCAACTCATTACATCTCCCCGCAAACTCATCGCCCACAAGCGCAATTTCTTCGCGAGGGCCACAAAAATTCTACAATGTAAAGTTGAAGAAATCACAGCCAGTCAAATGAAAAATTGCAACTCCGCAGTAAAATCTTAGGACGTTTGCAAAAATAACTTATCTCGATCTAAGTCATTATTTCTCTAAATTTCTAAATCGCAGTGCTCCTTCCAAATTTCAAATTATTAATTGGTTTTATTACTAAAGTAATTTGGCAACAAGGTTGCCTTCACCAGCTTCGGTCATAAATTAAAAAAAAAATTGTCCGATCGCCCACGATTTGTTTACAGTTGTTACAGTTTCAAACACAAAATCGTACATTAACCTATTCTGCGTTGGTAATCAAAATTTTTTAACCGGAAAATAAATTTCCTCTTTTTTTTCTAAACCCTTTTCAGCGGAAGATGTAAGACGGAGACAACTTATGTTTCACATTTACGCGTTTATTTTTTTGAATGAATATGAACAAAAAATTGGAAAAAATTATTCTTGCCTGATGAAAACAAAACGTATGTAAATTTATACACAAATGCATTGATTTTATGTTGGACTAATGCAATTTGTATATAATTAAGATTAGTTTTGTTAATATGCTGCCAAAAAAACACTTTATCCATCAAATCGCCCGAAACATAACTTTTTTTGCTCACTTTAAATATGTAAATTTCTAGATGAAAACAAAACATAAGTACACTCATATATAAATGCATAGATTTCTTATTAAACTAATGCGTTCTTATATAAAAGTAAACTGATTTTGTTTAAAATAATGATCAGTTTTATCCACAGACGCCAACCATCGGCACTTGTTGACAAACACTTTGCACTTACAAACACTTTTTATTATTAATATGGACTTTCATATCTGCACAAATACTATATATTTTACACCTATTAATTATTTTCTAAAGTAAAATACATTTTCCCAACCACTTGTGCAACATAATCGATTGCTAGTGTTTTCCGTATTCGCGGCGAAAATAAAAAATCTGCCACGGACAGAGTCAAAACGGAAATGAATTCCTGTTGCAAACGTTTCAGATTCGGTCAAAATCGGCGCGGCACATTTTCAAAGTAACGAGTTGTCTCTTATAAATTTACCTTCTTTGCTATCTATATCTATATAGATTTTAGGGCCGACATATGACTTTAGGGAGAAGCTTTCTTTAAGGCAAAAATGCAGTCGAAGGCCTGGCAGTGCCTCTCAAGAGGCGCCCACAATTACGAAACAACTTTTAAGATCTTGCTCGGGCTAGGAATCGAACCGAGTCCTACCGGGCGGAAATTCACATTTCTCTTCGCTAGGCCAGGGCATTCAACAGTTCAAAGAGTAGTTCAAAACCAGCCCACCGTAGCAAATGAACTACTCACCACTAGGTGGCGCCCGTAAATATTTGTGATTTATGGCAACACCAGCACATATCAGTGTTGCAGCTTTTTTGGCCGTAAGGGCACAATTTTAATATTTTCGAAAATATTAAGACATTAAAGCGTTTAAGCAAGAAGCTGTATAAAACAACATAGTATTAAAACTTTTGATTTAAAATTATTTCAACATTTTAAATGCTTTTAAAACCAATAAAACTCTTGCAACATACAGTAACTTGGTAACGCCCTATTTGAGGTACTTTAGCAAGGGTACAGCAACACTGTTTTCTGCTGCAAACTTGATTTTGTTGTGCATTTGTACGAACAGATTTGCGGTCGAGTCAATCCGAATTGGAAGTGTAGAACTTTTGTTGTGTTCAGCTAGCAAAGCATTTTATTTAACAAAGTAAAAGTAGGAATAAAACAGTGTTGAATAAATAAATGGTAAATTCTAGCAGCTGAAAAATTGTGCAAAGTGTTAACGAAATTAAACAACAACACCGAAGCTTGCTCTGTATGACGCGTTCGCGGAAATTTTTTGATTGCCTCGATATTTTTTGGTTTTCTCGGATGTCTCTCAGCTTTTATTAGACTTTCATTTTTTCTAATGAAATTGCCACATTCTGTGATTGATTTGTGCAATTTTCAGTGTTAAGATTAAATTTAGAAATCAAGTGTGTAGCGATCGCATTGCAAAAAGCATAATTGCCGTTGCCAAAAAGGAAAAGAAATTGTGCAAGGCAAAACAAGAGAATTGAGCGTTCAATGGGAAAAAAAAGAGCTAGCGAAAGATTAGCTAGCAAAGTGTACATACATACATATATGCATTTACAAACGGGAAATATTTTTCTATTATAAAAATACAGAAATTATTTAATCAAATTTTAATTATCTGGTGAGAGCAAAAAAAGTGAGGCGCGTTTAAAAAGGAGTGTCTGCGTATGTTGCAGGGGAAATGTGTTAACGAACAGCAGCACAAAAACGTAACGAAACAAGAAAGAATAAACGACAAGCAGCAAAAAGAGGTAAGAAACAGAAAAAAAATATGTTGCATAAACTATTGTTAAATGTTTATTAGTAACATACATACATATGCATATTTATGCGAAATCTGGCATAAAAAAGAATACACACATGAAAATCATGTACCGTAAATAAATTAAAGGGGAAAAGTCAATCGCGTCCAAGTAAAAGGGCAATCGGGGTGTAGCCAAACACTGCTGCCTCAGCTGCTGCCGCCATCGTCGCTTGTCAGCATGCTTTGTTGCTGCTGCTGCTGCTGCTGACGATAAATCGAATATCGTACACAAAACAAAATGCAAAGGTGGAACGCACAGTGGGCATAAATCAGTGTTGCCACAGACAAATTTTTTTCCCTACCAAAATTTTCTACCAAAGCTAACCAAAACGTAACAACTTTTTTTTGTTTTTTAGTTGTTAATTTTTTTT
>NW_016175347.1:0-10104 GCF_001687245.7 Rhagoletis zephyria
TCGAGGAGGCGGCTAAAGCGCGAGTTATTATGGAAACTGAAATAAAAATTAATGATGATACGTTAACTATGCGCATTCTCGAGGCAAAGGACGATGATTTCGACACCGAAGTCGATACAGACTCGAGTCCGCGTAAGTCTGTGGACACATATCCGAATAGTTTGGAGGATGATGTCGTCTGCGGTCGCCTACCAAGCGCAACACATGATGCTGAGCGCGATGAGTTAAGCGCGGTGGTGCGTTTACTAAGCGATTCCGAATTCGATATGGAGGATGACTCCAATGCAGTGGAGCAAAAATCAAACTTGCGGGACCGCCAAGAATATTACAGCGTCGTAACGCCATCGACGCCTTCGCGCACGCCGAAACGTGTAACATTCGGTGGCGAAGTGGTGAAGATGCGTACGCCGGACAGCGACGCTAACACATCAAATAATCGAAGCAATAATGACGCTGCAGCTGAAAATCAGCACGCACTCTCTGCCACGCCAACTGGGAATCCAAATGACCTTGACTCAGAGTCTTCCCAGCACACTATTACAACAACAACCACCACAACAACCGAGATAACTATTATTAGCACGCCTTCCACGTCCGCCACTAGCAGTCCCCTGCCCGAGGAGACAAACAACAGCAAGACTATGGCATTGAGCGTGGAAATAATCGATGACAACACCAAGCCGCTGCCGGTGTCGTCGCCGGAGGCAGAACGCTTACCAGTGGCGCGTCCAAGAACAGCACAATCTCCAGGGCGTGCGCAAATGTCAAGCATTGCCAACGATGGTGGCGGCGCTGCATCCACAGCAGACGACACGAGCCCTTTAAGCTCTTCTGCGAATACACACGATTCTCATTCGCCACCCAAGCGACGTGACTCCGTGACAAGCGCCGGCACCGGCGCCAACTTATCACCATTCTCGCCATCATACAAGCGACACAGTATCAGTCCTGTAGATAGCATTATCAGTCCTAAGACACCACACAAACCCATTGAGGTGATGCACAACTTGCAGCGTGATCCCTCGCCCGTGCGTTCGCGCAGCGCACGACGTGCAGAGGTGGTAAGAGAGGCAGCGCAACCTAGTGTAGGCGAGAAAATTGACACCTTACAGACGACACACGCCACACAGACAACACATATGCCACGCGCACAGACGCCCTCACCGCTGCCACCCAAAACGTGGGAGGAATTGGATATTGTCGATTATGATACTTTATTGGATTTGCGTTCGGGGGTAAGTGAAAGTGCTTACAAATACATTAAGTTACACATACACACATACAGGTATATTAATGAGGTAAGAGGCAACTTTCAGCATAAAAATATTAATAAATACTTTCGTTTTCTGTTGACTCAATATTCACAGACATTGTGTCTGTACTCGAAGGTTACTCTGCTGCAATTCAATCGATATATCGCACTTGACGTCAGTTTATTGTGCAATAAAATACAATAAATAAAAACCCAATGAATCGCATATGAAAATATGAACTCGTATCAACTGAGGTGCATTTCCATATATGTATGCGGGTCGTAGATTTGTCTGCGCCATAAAGTTGCTCGAAAGTTTTTGCAGCGACCGTCACTTTCACTAGAAAATTTTCGAATGCGCCATAGACGTTATACATATACATATAGTATGTGTGTAAAGTCATAAGTGTGTATTTAACTGTATGTGATTACCGGAACTTCGCTTTAATACAGTTGCACGCACTCATTTTTCTTGTGCGCGTTAAAGTACTGTAGGAAATTGTTGGATAAACAAGTTGCGTTCTATATGTTAAGTTAGGTTAGATTACGGTGGTTTTCCCAGAAAGGCGGGCACACTTGGACAATAAAAATATCGATAACCAAATCGATGACAAACTCGATAGAAATATCCATAACAAAATCCGTAAATATGGATAAGAAAATCTATAAATATCGATAAGAAAATCGATAAATATCCACAACAAAATCGATAAATATCGATAACAAATCCGATAAATATCGATAACAAAATCAGTAAAAATATCGATAAATACTGACGTCAAAAGCGATAAATATCGATAACAAAATCAATAAATATCCATCAAAAAAGCGATAAATATCGTTAACAAAATCGGTAAATATATCGATAACAAAGTCGATAAATATCGATAACAAAATCGATAAACATCGACAACAAAATCGACAAATATTGATAACAAATTCGATAACAAAATCGGTAAAAAATATCGCTAACAAACCCAATATCTTCAAATACTACATCATCACCACAGCTGTGGCAGCAGGCATTGGAAGGTCATTCTACTAGCATGTCTTGCGATTAAGCTGTGGATAAAAGGTGATGAGTGGTGAGTTTCTAGACACGAAAACAATTGTAAAACAAAAAGGCAAAAAATTTAACAAATATATTTCTCCCTTATGGGTTGTTTACAGCTCTCAAGAAAAACAAAAAGTGCATATAAAATTGCGCGCAAGAAACGGGAAAAAAATTTCCTTTTATCAAATTTTCTTAAATCAGTTTTCAGCTCTCAAGAAAAAAATGTTCGTACATTTTTTCTTCAAGAAAATTTATAGCAAAAGCAAAGTGTTTTTTTTTTCAAGCAACAGAAATAATGGAAAATAATTCTTGTGATTTTTTTCTTGAGAGCTCGGTTCTTAGCTTTAAACGAGAATGCCCTGAGAATTTCACCTAAGTTTTTTGCCGTCCAGCAATTAATACCACTTTCCTAAAACTGCTCAGCGCTTTGACGTGGCCATTTTATATTAAAAGTATTTGATTTCCTACTGGTATACTGAAGCGTGCCGAAAAGTATGCAACATGTTTAAGTGCAAGCGGAAAAAAATGTGCAATTTACACAACGGTAATTTAACATCCATATGCATGACCAGTAATAATAATTCCGCAGTGAAGTGCACATACACAAGTAACCAAAAATTGTGAGTACGAAAATAGTATGTGTACGTGCATTTTGTGCATAGAATTTGACTAGGCCGATATGACTGCTGGATCAGTCGCAAAAATCCTACAACCACTTTGTTTCTCTCTGTGTGATAAGAAAATAAAAGTATTAAACAAACTGCTTATCCAAATTCAACAAATTTGGTATCAAATGAAAGAGGACTTAAATAGCTTTTAAACAGAAATAACGAACGAAGCTTACCACTTCTTTTGAGATTTATTAAATAATATTTTTTATTGAAATATTTTTCAATGGCTGTTTTCCGCTGTCTTTCGTCGTTTAAACATTTCAACTATAGCTGGCCAATTTTAATTGTTCAAAAAAATAACTGTTATTTAAGGTCCCTGATTAAAAGCTAAGCTCATAATTCATGGGAATAGCATATATGTATGACACAAACCATAAAAACTCAATAGACACCAAGTTTTTACAAATGAATGTAAACAAATTGCATTGTAATGGCCGTTCTCTGAAGTAACCTTTAACCTTAAAGCTCACTTTTTATTCAAAGGTTGGATTAAAAATAAACCTATGACTAAAGTTTAGCCTTTCTATTATCGGTTTTTGACGTATGTAAGTTTTTTTTTTTCAATATAAAGTGAGCTTTAAGGTTACAGGTTACTTGAGAAAATGGCCCTAAGCATACAAATGCGTATTTAAATAGTACGTGTACATATGTACATGCATACATAAATATGTAAACACATCATCGAAAACAAAAGGTATACTTACATACATACATGTTATTATACAAGTTATTATTTTATCCGCCACTGCACTCGAAACTGGGTCACTAGGATATAATGCATACATATGTACATACATATACTATGAACAGTGGTGTAGAGTATATGTACATTTTACGTTACACCAGATTGTAAGTATGTACATAAGTATGTATTTTAAGTTGTCGAAACTTAATGCATGTTGTGTTAATAAACTACAATATGCATCTGATAAGCAATAAACACTATACATAAGTGTATTAACATACACACCGATTCATATCCGATAACAAAAATTTGCAATTTCTATTCTTGTAAAATGCACATAAGATTTTATGATTACAACATTGGTGTTTATTTATTTGTTTGAAATTTAAAATAAAACAAGTTTGCTTTTAACGTCAGCTACTCACTTGCATATACGTATTGACAACCCATTCATCTACATACATACATATTTGTATGTATTTGTGTTATCCGATGCATTTGACCCAAATGAGCACGACGCGTATGAGGTGTTACATAGTAAAGGACATCAACTACCTTGCAATCGTTCATGTTATTTTTATCTTAAGCGAAAGAGTGTTAAGTTGATCATACATACATACATATATTCGTATAGATGTGCATTAGTGTGATCCAAAAATGCATGTGAAAAAGTAAAGTCGGAATTTGTATGCTCTCACACCCCTAGGATTGTTCTATAACGAAAAAATATACCCCTATTGTTTTATTTTGAAATCAAAAAATATTTAAAGGTTTCTTAAAACGCTCAAAGTTTTCCATGTATTTGATCTGGAAAATATTGACACTTTTGGTAGAAATGGTATAGAATTCTCGAAAATCAACATTTTTCTATAGGAGGACCCTGTTTCTCTTCACACAGATTCCCAGTAATAAAACCCAGTAGGTATTGAAAATGCGCTTTTAATAAATTTTATATTTTTAAGTTAATAAATTTTGCAGGACGAAATTCAATGATGATGAGGTCGTGCGTATATTAGCCCTGAAACAATAATAAAAAAAAAATCAATATTCAAAATTTTCAAGGATATTTAAGAACAAAATTTTTAATGGACATATGCACATGGACATTCGTCCATATGCACGGAAAAATATTTTCTGTTATAATTGTACAGAATTTTCTCTTTTATATGACACTCTTATTGTTAACCTACATTGCGCCGAATTTTTGAAATAATTTTTTGAGATAATCATATTTTCCTTTTAAATAAATCCTGACCTGACCAGAGAAAAACTAAGTATGCAGTTTTACTGTAATTTACCCATAGTTTCGCGAATATATTGTTTCTTTTGTGTGTAAAATTTANAAGTTTTTTCTGTTATAATTGTACAGAATTTTCTCTTTTATATGACACTCTTATTGTTAACCTACATTGCGCCGAATTTTTGAAATAATTTTTTGAGATAATCATATTTTTCAAATTCCAAAGTCCTTTTAAATAAATCCCTGACCTGACCAGAGAAAAACTAAGTATGAAGTTTAACTGTAATTTACACATAGCTACGCGAATGTATTGTTTCTTTTGTGTGTAAAATTTACTGTCGCACGGTGTATTCAGAGTCCATCTAATTTTCTTTTTTTTAATTTACTCCAAAGACATTTCAAACCAAAATATTTGGTAATTTGTGCCACAATAACTTAGTTCTCGCTCTACTCTAACTAAAACCGCAACCGTCCCGCAACTTACTTTCCACCAACTACAATAAAAACAGCAGCACTCGGAAATACTTCACTTGCCAACTTGACCATGTTTGAGATTTTCTTTTTATTGATTTTCTTGCACAAACAAATGAAAGTCAGTATGCATATACATGTATTTATGAATGTGTGAGTTCGTTTGCCACTGCATGTCTATGTATGTATTTGTGTATGTATTTTTAAATACCTCAAAACTTAAAGAGTTTTGGAATTTCTACTTATTGTTAGTTAAATTTATAGTCCGAATGTCGCGCCTAAAAGCCATTAATTGCACTTTCTCATGGAAGGGGTAATGTAAAATCGCGTGCATGGCAAAGAATTAAAATATCATGTATCTAAAGAATTTATAGCAGAGTCACACCGGCAACTTTAAGTGAAGCAATTTGCCAAACTCTTGAAGTTTTACATACGTGCAAATGACAATGCACATTGGTATTTCGATGGTTTTTATTTGTGTACAATTTCGTAATCGAAAGAAAATATTCGGAAATATCTGGTGAACTGAGCAGGGTTTTTATACAAGGTGGCACATAAAGTATCATGCGATTTACTTACTTTTGATGTCTCGCCGAAAATAAATAAAATACAGTTGTTCTTTAGCGGCATTCATATGTATGTATGTTTGTTTTAAGAAATTAATTTTTTTTCATGTTAGGAAATTGATATCTGGTAGGATTTGATTGCACCTTGACTGCCAGTGAAGACAAGTTATTAATTAGTGAAGGACAACTTTTAAATAAAATAACCGAGAGGCCATTTACATCAGTGTTAGTGGATAGTTTAAGCTAATTAATTCTATTAGCTTTACCCTCGTCTGTCAAATTTGATTTTCCGAAGTTAATGAGGGAATCTAAATTTGACAAAAGATCTTCAGGAACAAAATCATTATCAGAACTACCTAAAAAAAAAAAATTGGAAGAAAAAAATCTGCAAAAAGATTAACAGCTTCGGAGATGGAGTTGGCTAACTTCCCGTTAAACTGGACCGGTCCAGCTATATTTATTAGAGCAATTTTTTCTTTGATCTAATATAACTCCAGAAGAACTTGGTATTACATTTAATATTGCTTTCTACGCTGCGAATATAATTTCTATACAAAAATTTATTGAGCTGTTAGGCGAAGTTTTGGAGAACCTCTCCCAATGCTCTTCGAAAAAAATAGTGGCGAACTAAAATATGTTGTTCCTCCTTTTAAAAGGTTTACTGCTCTATTTTCTTTCATTTAACTTGGCTTTAATTTACTCAAGTTGAATTGGAAATTATACGCCATAACAAAGTTGTCATAAAAAATTGTGCTTTCTTATCCCTTAACCACTATTAATTTACCATTTTCACCTATGAGTGCGAGACATTAAGTATGAAGGATTAGAAATAAATAAAACAGGCAAATGAAAAAGGAGCCAGCGGAGCAGCACCAACTACAAACATAATTATAAATTTGAATGTTTAACCTATTTTCGCGCATATTATAAACGCATTGACATGAAAGAAAATCGCTGCTGCATGCCACAATGCCATCTGTTAAGCTATCAAGAAAATATAAAATAATACAAAACCACAGCAAAAGTAATATCCGGTAGTGCAGACCACAAAGCGAAAATGTGAGATTTTTATGAGACATATTCCCGCACCTTTTTTTTCTGTTTTTTTTTTTTTTACACACTTCAAGACTTCAGAAAAGAAAGAAAAGAAAATGAAGGGAAAATGTGCATTCATGCTGGTGTTTCCCCGCTGCTTTTGTATTACTCATACCCGTCCCATTATAGACGAGTAACATTTGTGTGGGTTTTCCACAGCTTGAATACCTCTTTGCGGAGGCTACAAATGGTCTTTAGCGCTGGCACTGGCTTTCTTTAGGGCGCGTATATCAACGTCATATCCTGTCCGACATCTGAGCGTCAACGCGACGACTCTCACCGCCACTTCCTTCCGATTTTAGCATATGCGCTACTACATACACACATACATACGTATGGTATTTTTTAGCATGCAGCCGGCAATTTAGTAATTTTTTATTGCTCGCTATTTTCATTTTCTTTTGTATTTATTTATTTATTTATTTATTTATTTTATATTTTTGTTCTTACACTGCTCGCTGACCCGAATTCATGCTTTGTTTAGTGGCTATATTACCGGTACGTTTCCCATTCGTATATGGTACTCGAATCGCTGTGCCATTGTGTAACTGTAAATGTATTGCTGCTCCAGCTGCCGGCCGGCCAGTTGGTCACTCTGGCGACTCTGCTGTCGTTTTGACTTTTCAACATCGCGTGTGTTTAGCTGAGTGAACGGCGATGTAGAATGCCGTCGACATACATATGTACATACAAATATTTACAGCTATTTCATTAATATTTCGTACTCGTTCATATTTTGTTCGTTTTGCATTTTTCTGACGCAAACTAAGTGGAGGCAGTGAATTATTTGCGGTAGTGGCGTATTTTATGCAAAAATTTACAGAAACAAAAAAAAATAAATTAGCGAATATGTTGTTTGTGTCATTTCTAGCGCCAAACCTTATCCATATGCATATTTCTGATATTTTCATTTTTCCGTTGCAACAACACATATCCGTACTACATGGCGTATACGCAACATCTGGCTGCTTGATGGAGATGGAGAGAGTGAGAGTTAGGGTGGGAATAGAGGTGCAAGTAATTAGTACACTTCCGTTTCACATCAACGCATACACCTCACTGAGTGCAGGTATGGGCGTATGCGTGTTATCAATACTACATAAGCTGTTAAATACATCTAAATACATACATACATTCAAGCAAGCAAAGATATCCATGTACCTATAATAGCACTTCCGGCTATTCAAGTGGCGCGTTACCGGCCTTAAAGCAGCTGACCTCAATAGCTATGTATATACATTAGGCTGGGTCAATTTGTATGGGATATATTTATCAACTATGTACATATATTAGGGTGAAGTTCGAAGAGAATTTGCCGAATAAACCATGGGTCTAAATTTAATTTCGAGCTCGATAAAAAGCGAAAATAGAATTTTTTTCTTGGCAACATTTTATTATGCTGCAGTGTCGTAAGGAAGTATTTTAATTTTTAAATGAGGAGTCAGCTTCTGCTCTTATCTTTTGCATTTCTTATATTTTCTATTGAATTTTAGTTGTATCAAAAAATTTATGTATATCAAGGAAATGTGAAAGATGCGTTTTTTTCTCTTAAACCGTAAAGAAATGTCGAAACGCTGCTTAAGGAAAAATAAATATTTTGAAAGAATGTCAATATCGATTATTATATCGAAAAAAATATCTATTATTGTGTCGATAATAACATCGATAAATATAACGGTAAAATAGTCTCGAAGTAGTTGCGAGAAAGCCGAAATAGCCTTAAAAATAGTCCCGACAGTCCCGTAAATCTCCAAAATACCGAACAAGTTCCCAAATTGAGATGAGCTGAGGTGTGGTGCGGTGAGTTTACGTGAGGTGGGGTGAGAATGGGTATGATTTCACTGTGTATTTCACTGTGGTAAGTTTGTAGTGGTGAGTTTAGCTGCGGTGAGTTAACGTGTGGTGAATTTAGGTGTGTTTAATCTCTGTGCCTCCTTCTTAATACTTGTTTCCAGTGCGCCATTTCCGTTCCAACTATTTCCGTTGCATTAACCAATTTACTTTCAGCCAACCAACAGCCGCTAAAAAAGTTTCAATTGAAATATTTGCCCACCCTAATATACATCCATATTGTATTTGTCGCCAACGCACAATACACCCATATGGGAGTCATAAATATGTAGCCGTCCATTTGGTCACGTTTAATCTTTGCCCTTCTCCTTTTCCCTATGCAGTTAACAACGTCATTTGCTATATTATTTTATGTACAACTGTTACGTAGATTTGCATGAATAATTGCCCTCCTGTAATCGAGTGAGTAATAGTTTGTTATGGATATAGGGATGGTGTACTATATTACCCAAATAGGGTACAAAGCACATACCTATATAAATCCGGGTTAATTTCACGGAAGCAAGTGGATACCTAATGCCTCGGGCGCTAACGATTTGTAAGTGCTGTAAGCTAGTTAAATGCCAGTGAAGCTATCGCTGCATACTCAATCACAAACAAACGAGAAGCGACTGGTTTTAGAGACAATTCCTGCGAATGAGTTGCGCTAAATATGGACATTATCTAAAATTAAACACTAGCGCAAAAAAGTCGCTTCATTGCCTTGAACTTTGCTCTTTTTTTTGCATTGCGGAAAATGCAAATGTTTTTGTAATTCAACAAATCACTCGTTTTACTATTTCCATCAGGCTTTAAAAATAAAGTTTACAACATTTGTTGCTGGATTGGCAGATTGAAAATAGCAGCGCAATTTTAGCAGCTGGCTTTTAACTCCCCACAGCCTTTCGTTTGACAAAAATATTTCAAAAGATATTTTTTTTTTGTAGCTATGTTGAAAGCTATTTTCTGCCTTTGCAAAAGCGATTTCAAATAACAAATTGCGACTAGAAGTTAGCATTTTTTGTATCTACATATCGTCGTTTAAAGTAAGAAAACCGCGTATCGTCATTCATTGGATTTGATTGGATTGATGACATGGCGTATGAGTTACCCAGATGAGATGATAATGTTACTCATACGCCATGTACCTATGTACGTACGTTGGAGTTTAACTTTTAACCATGATAAATAGTAGATCCAATATGGATCCGACAGCTCTAATTTTTAAAATTGGATTATT
>NW_016175348.1:0-2014 GCF_001687245.7 Rhagoletis zephyria
ATGTTAGAAAATTCAAATTTATTAGCAGATGGAATATTAGGTAGAGATTCCTTAACAGAGCGTAGCTGTAAGTTTGATTATGAAACGTATACACTAACAATATCGCAAGTTGATGATGATGATCTGATAATACCAAGAATGATAGAATACAAGATTGCGCCAATCGAGCTGAGAACAACTGGCCGTGACGTCAAAATATACCAGAATGAGGGAACAAAACGAACTCGACAAGAAAAAGATGAAGCATCGAACAAAAGGCAGTGTTGCCATGTTTTGAATTTGAAAAAGCACCAAATTTTTTTTGGTGTATTTTATGGACTTTATATGAATACATAGTTTTATTGTAAGGATGCCGATTCAAATTAATAAAAATCAATGTTTCTTGCACAACGGTCGATTTCTTCTGGCATGATTGAAGGTGCTGCACATATTTCGTTGTCGCTTATGATTGTCACTGTGCCATGATTTTGTTTAAATTTTTGTAAAATTGCTTACCATACTTACGATTACTATAAATTTTGCTACCATTTTTTTAAGATTGTCTAATTTGATGTCTTCAAACTAAAAACAAAAGCACCAAAAACGCACCAAGCACCAGACTCAAAAATTTTCGCGTTTTGAATACCCACTAAATTTGGTGCGAAAAGCAGCAAGTTGGCAACAGTGAATGTAAACAAAAGTCAAATCGACGTCAAAGCGGTCCGCGAATGGCGCCACCTTTATTTTCTGGATCGTGTGATAATACCAATGAATATGCAAACCAAAACAGTTAAAAACATAAAAATATCTCCAAGAACAGAAACAGTAATAGCTGTAGATATTGATGTAGATGAAGAAAGCGTAATATGTGGGAAAGAAATAAGAAAAGGGATATTTGTTGCAAATACCATTATTCCGTCAGAAGGAATAAAGCATATAAAATTTTTGAATACAACTGAAAAGGATGTAAATATATCAAAATTAACACTAGGTATAGATAAACTTAAAAATTATGATATACTACATTTCAAAAATACTTTAACCGATGAAAGCAGGTTCCAGAAAATTCAAAAAGAAATTCAAATAGATAAGGAAGCAAAAGCTTCAATATTAGAAATATGTAAAGATCATCAAAACAATTTTCATTTAGATGGAGAAATTTTATCAAAAAATAATTTTTATGAGCAAAAAATTGGAACAACGGACAAAACACCAGTTTACATTAAAAACTATCGAATACCACACTCCAGTTTACAAGAAATAGAAAAACAAGTTGACAAACTATTAGACGAAGACATAGTTGAACCTTCCGTTAGCCCATACAATTCACCCTTGTTAATAGTACCAAAGAAGAGCGCGGGGGAAGAGAAAAAATGGAGACTAGTAGTTGATTATAGATCTTTGAATAAAAAAGTTGTAGATGACAAATTTCCATTAACCAGGTTAGAAGATGTACTTGATAAATTAGGTAAAGCGAAGTATTTTTCGACTTTAGATATGACAAGTTCATTTCATCAAATTCCACTACATCCAAAATCGATACCATTAACAGCCTTCTCAACAGATTCAGGTCATTTCCAATTTAAACGTTTGCCTTTAGGTTTGAAAATCTCAACAAATAGTTTTTAAAGAATGCTTTCAATTGCACTTAGTGGTTTACAAGCATCAGCATTTTTATACGTTGATGATATAATAGTTTTTGGAGCTAGTTTAAAAGAACACAATAGGAATCTTGTAGAAGTTTTTAAAAGGTTACGTAANATGTTACGTAAATATAATTTAAAATTGAATCCAGGAAAATGTAATTTCTTGAGACCTTGAGGTAGTTTACCTTGGACATTTAATCACAGATAAAGGTGTGACTACTGACCCTAGCAAATATTCAGTAATAAAAGATTACCCAACACCAGGGAACGGATTTTATGGAAATTGCCTTTATTTCTGCTAAAGAAATAGAGTATATTCGATTAAGAATGTCCACGATTTAGCTTTCCCTGATTCCATATATACACATTTGATGTTGCCTTTTTTTGCC
>NW_016175348.1:8339-8509 GCF_001687245.7 Rhagoletis zephyria
TCAACCCTTAAGAGATACCTCAACCCATCAGTGATAAACTGCATTAAAACGGAAGAATCCATAATGGGAAAAATACAAAAGTTATACCCGCTACATTTTAACAAATATCGCATCAGGTTGACACAAGTAGAAGTTCTAGATATAACTAACGAAAAAGAGCAGGAGGAAAT
>NW_016175348.1:8546-9822 GCF_001687245.7 Rhagoletis zephyria
ATTATTAAAACACATAATAGAGCCCACAGGAATAGTAAAGAAAACAAAATTCAAATTCTAGAAAGGTACTACTTTCCTGGAATGGCAAATAAAATAAAGAAAATTATCAAAACATGTGCCACATGCAAAGAAAATAAGTACGAGCGTAATCCACCAAAACCACAAATACAGGCCACACCAATACCTCAGTTCCCAGGTCAAATAGTCCATATAGATATATTAATAATGGGAAAGCAACTTATTTTAATAGAAAAATTTTCAAAATATGCAGTAGCAAAAGTTATTCGCTCCAGAGCAAGCGAAGACATAAGGCAACCACTGAGGGATATCCTTTTTGCCTTAGTACCAGAAACAATAGTTATGGACAACGAAAGGTCCTTCAACTCAGAATCAATTAACTCCATGATAAATAACGAATTTGGCACTGAAATATATCTAACGCCTCCATATATCAGCTCTTCAAACGGACAGGTAGAACACTTTCACTCCACTCTACAGGAGATAATACGCTGTCTGCAAGTCGAAAAGAGCCACCGATCTTTTAGCGAATTATTGGAAAAATCCGTCAAGGAGTACAATTCATCTGTGCATTCAACCACAGGGAAGAGACCAATAGAAATATTTTTTGGGAGAAGAATTAGCAGTGACCCTAAACTTCTAGAGAAAGATAGATATGAAATCAGTAAAAAGTTGCAGGATAAGCAAGAACAGGATTTGTCTTATCATAACAAAGATAGAAAACCCCCAAGAATGTTCTCAGAAGAAGACGTCATATACGTAAAAATAAATAAGAGATTAGGCAATAAGTTATCAGCTAGATATAAGAAGGAAATCGTAGCAGAGAATTTTAACACAACCATAAAAACCAAATCAGGCAGGATAGCTCACAAAAAAGATATTAGACAATATTAAACCAGTAACCTTCAATTCCCACAGAAAATGCTATTTACGACAATATTGGCCTTGGCATTTGTACTCGGTGCGAACAGCCAACAAATAGACGTACAGGACCTGGCGAATAACAATGGATACATACCAATCAGGACAGGAGAACTAAAAACAATTAATCATTACGACAAGGTACTACACTTTATCAACTTAACCACATATGAAGACACGCATTACGGACAATATACAAATTTTAAAAACGACCTCCTCGGAGGACACGCAAGTTTTGGAATCCATCTACGAAAATTTTCTTCTTCTAAAAGCAAAAATAGATAGACTACATCCTCACCCGAAATCAAAACGAGGGCTAATTAACATATTAGGTAAA
>NW_016175348.1:9910-10103 GCF_001687245.7 Rhagoletis zephyria
ATTCATACACTCCACAATGAACAAAATAAAAACATTAGAAGACGACATCGAATTTATCGAACATACTTATAGAATTAACAACGACATAACACTCCTAAAAAAACCACATAGACGACATTGAACAAATCATATTCTCTACTAAATTTGGGCATAGTTCCCACCGACATAATGACAAAAACGGAAATTGACTTAA
>NW_016175349.1:0-10102 GCF_001687245.7 Rhagoletis zephyria
AAAGCGTGGAGCACTACTTATGCCACTGTCCTGCTCTGGCTAGAGCTCGTCGATGCTCGTACCTCGCATTATTCTTTTGAATGTCTGGCCGAACACGATTCAGCCAGTGTCTATTACTTTGTGCGCTTCATCAGAGCTACGAAGTGGTTCCACTTCAAGGGTTAGCGGAGGGACATATGGAGGTTCTAATACGGCATCACCATGGGCCTATGGTGGCCTAAGAGTGCCCTTTTCCTGAGAGATAAGAGCAACCGAGATAACCTAACCTAACCTAACCTAAGGGGAAATTGAGAGTGCAACAAAGTGACAGTTCTCTTGAAGGGGAGATGGAAGTTCTTGCAGGATTGTGGCACATGGTTGCATTTTTGTCGACAATAAATAACATAAATAGGCTTATTAAGAAAGTAAGTAAATATTTGTTTATTAAATCAATTTAGTTAATTTCAATGATTTTAAATGTATTCGACCGAAAAAAAACTGTATTCGTAGTCGGATTGCAGTTTTTTTTTTAAATTATACATACATATTTTTATTACTGATTCGTATTCTGAGGATAAAAAAGGGACTTTTGTTTGGAATTTTTTTCCCGGAAGTGCATTTTTGAACCCATAAATAACCTTCGAACTGCAACTCGTCCTAGACTTCTAAAATCGACGAAAATGTTTTTTATTTGGTCGTATTACGGACTGTAGCCCATTGAATTGTAGTTCCGTTCATTTTTGAGATGTTTTTTTTCATATAAGGTGATTTGTATTTTTTCCATACAAAGTATGTTCTTTTATGTGTAAGACACTGCAAGCAAACAAATAAAATTCCCCAAAAATCAACGGGATTTTTCACCAACTTGAAACTTACACTTCATTATACTACAATTTAATGGGCTAAAAACTGCATACCAAAATTAGCCTCCATGTTTCACGTGGATACCACTTAGATCGGAGATACTAAGCCTGACTTCATTGTATGCAAATATTGATTAAGTACCTACTGACTCATATATAATATGCGAATATAGTGTACCCCCCCCAAAGGGATGTTACAATATTTCATTTTCCCTGACTACAAATTCTAAATAAAATACAGAGGTAAACCAGGGTCGGAAGCAATCAGCAGGTGCGGCACGTTATTGGCATTTCTGTTACGGCGACGAACGCTTCAATGGTGCCACATACAAAGAAGATAAAACGAAAATGCGAAAACGTTGCAATTGTGTGACTTGAATATGAAAATGAAATGAAACTGAATTTATCACAACTGAGTTGGATTTGGGCGTCCCACCTAGTCAGTGGGGCGGGGTTGGCAAAGTGTAGTGAGTGTGCGCTTGGGGACAAGGGCGAGGACAAAAGCTCAGCGCGTCGAATTTGGTTTTTGTTTCATTCCTGTTAGTATTTAAATGTCTAACGAGCATTGCGGGAATGTGGTTTTTTTGCATACGAAAATAAAAACAAAAACAAAAGTAAATAAAGACGCTAACCAGCACTAAACAAAAACAAAAGTGAATTTATGCACAAGGGAGTGTGTGTGCGTATGGGTGTGAGTGAATGAATGTGGGAAAGAGTATTGAGAACAGTGTTGCCAAATATGGACTTTTCCTACCAAAACTGGTAGGCTTTTTCCGCTTGGTAGGTTGGTAGGCTAGATTGGATTTTGGTAGGTTCCGCGACAATAATAGCTATTTGCGAAAAATATAAAATATGTATCTCCAAACGTTTTAGCAACCTTGTTTACACGAATATTTCACCGGTGAAGTGCACCATTGTACACCTAACAGCGACTTCATTGTAAGACTTGAGGAATNCGTTTTAGCAACCTTGTTTACACGAATATTTCACCGGTGTAGTGCACCATTGTACACCTAACAGCGACTTCATTGTAAGACTTGAGGAATATCACCAAAACTAACCTATTGGTCTTTCAATATGGTAGAGAGACCCGTTGTCACATATCGTCGTTTAAAGCACAAAACCGCGTATCGTCGTAAGTGACATTTTTTTACGAAAAATTTAATTTGCTCATACAAGCTCTTGGCTCAAGCGTTACCAATTCGTCCTGAAATATACTAGCAAGAAATGTGATTGCTTTATAAAAAAGATAGAAATATGAGTATTTTACTCTGTAGAAAATAATTTATAAGACCTAACATACGCGGTTTTGCATTACCTTGATATGCGATTTTGTACTTTAAACGACGATATGCGGCCCTGGCTTGGTGACCAAAAGCTACGCAAGTAAAGGCGGATTCCACCTTTAGCAATCTGCACCGACTGGTCCGCGTGGCCATTACAGGAGCTATGGGTACCTGTCCAATGGATGTCCTTGGTGTCAATACAGGAACTCCTCCTTTGTCTATTCTGTTTGAAAAAGAGGCCTGCTGGAGCACCCTACGACTGCCCAATACGATCCGCAAGAAAATTGGGGATTTTCGGGGTCATTTGGAAGTTCTAAAGTCATTCCTGGATAATCGCGAGCTATCCTTCTACAAACCCTACAAGGTTAGAGTTCCTGAAAGGGACTGCCGTGAAAGGATAATAACTACGATTGACGAGAGGTCCGAAGTATGGTATACGGACGGATCAAAGATGGATCCAGAAAGTCTGCCAATTTCCACATACCCAACTTTATTCCAGGCGAAAGTCTCCGCAATCGAAGTCTGTGCAGAAGGGCAAAGTTGACGAAAGTTGACTGTCTTGCAAAGCATGGAGCCCAAATGCACCCCAGAGCATATTCTATGTGTCTGCCGACGTATCATAAATAGCAGAATGATACACATTGGGGGAACGATTATCTTATTCATCCAAAAATTTTAAACATGATGCCCTCCAAAGTGCCTAACTTTTTAAAATTAATAAGGTTGGAGAGATTAATTAGGGTTAAGTACAATAGATATTCTTAGGTCACAGTGCGAGTATCCCCGACGTAATCATAATAATAATAATAACCCTGCTATTAATTTTTTCAGAGTAATTTGAATCGTAGAATTCGTTAAGATCCCATCCGATTTTTTGCCGAATTTTCTAAAATGAAATAAACTACGCACACTTCCGTCCTTTAACGAAATTTCGGAAGAAAATCGGTAAAGAAATGAAAATAATGCTGCTATGTGAAGAATTTCTTGCAGATTTTTTTCAGAATTTTGTTTATTTTTCGTACAGAAATTTCTTTACGAGTTCGTGAGCTGTATTTTAGTTTTTCTAAATGTTATGTCATCTACATCTTTAATAAACTTGACATTAAAACAAAATATTAAAAACGTAAATACAATTTTTGGTAGGTTTTGGCTGATTTTGGTAGGCAAAAAAATTTGTCCGGGGCAACACTGATTGAGCAGCTGATGATAATGGTGATATGCAAAATAGATAGCAAGCGTTAGCGGTAAGCAACAACAATGCTGTTAAGGCGATAGAAGCAAACACAAATTGTAACATTCGTTTCGTTGAGTGGCAACGAGTGTACTACAAACATACATACATATATGTACATATTTAAGTATTCAAAGGGGGAGATTTATCTACAGACTGTAAATCTGTATGTGCATGCGTACATACATGCATACATACATATGTACATATGTCTGTATGTGCTGCTTTCTCTATCGCTGGAGCATTAATATATACAGTGGTATCTACAAATATACGTACATGTACATATATTTAAGTTAAGCGGGCGTATTTCCAAGGTCAAATTTGTAAGCGGTGAGGGGCAATAGACATTTAACGGCTGAAATTGATGCACATACATATTTAACTTCAGTATGCATACATGCACATACATACATATGTACATACACAATTGAGTTTATAGATTTGAGTTGTTATAAATAGCTTGGCTTAAAATTAACCTAGTATGTTTATAAAATAAAAGTAACTCAATAAATATTGTGATGCAGTGATGGGGATACTTAAATTTTTGTCTATTTAAACTACCTGTTTTTGGGATACTGAATACCGTTATACTAAGTATAGTATTTAGAGTGGTATAAGTACTGTAGCACTTCTGTGTAATATATGTATGAAGAAAATTATGTATGTATGTACTATACACCCCGTTTCATTTGAATAGGTACACATATTTTACTGAAGATCCACGCTAATATCTCGACTTGTGAGCATCAGTGTAGTTTCTTTTGTGATCTCATTTTGAAGAATGAATATTTTAGAAGAAAAGTGGTAAAAAATAAGAAATCACCTTGATTACTTTGGATCTTGTTACACTTTTTATCAGACTACACGAAAATGATGCTTATTATTTTGATTCACTTGAATAGGCACAAGGATGCGTAGCCCCCTTATGTGTATAGAAAAGTTATTAAAATCGCAATTAAAACAAAAACGCTTCTTGAGAATTTAAAGGATAATTAAAACTTTAGCAGAGCAAGACTGGGAGAAGCAGACGCACTTTTAACTGCAAAAAATGCAAGAGCTTCACGGATCCAGGACTTTGCAGGCATTCTATTGGAAATAAAACTGAAGGAAATGCATATGTTTTTGACAGCTGAAGCCGGCTCACAGCAGCGCATGAAAAAAGCATGAAATGGAGTCAGTATACTAAAACGCTGTACGTAAATCACAAAAGTCTTTTAAGTGGTCAGCATCTTATTGTCGAGATAGTGGGTGGCCCCAGGGCATTCCGCGTAAGTGAAATTATGGGCTAGACCAACCAGGGGCACCCAGTCAAAGGTTGTCAGTCCTGGAGAGGAGTGGAGGCTCAACTGGCAGAAGTTTCGGCTTTGAGGTCTGACCAGAGACTTAATTGTGGTACCCGGGGAACAGAGTGTGCCCGCGAGCGAGATGGGAAAACGGGTAAGGCGAGCCAGGCGAGAAAGGCGAGAAAGGCAAACAAGATGAGCACGAGCAAGATGCGTGGAGATGAAGAGAAGTTGTCTTAGATAAGAGAGACCACAGGAATAAGACGGTGAGTGCAAGTTGAGCAATTCGAGCAAGTTGAGAAAGTCGAGCGTGTCGAGTAATCACTCCTAGCTCGCGGAGCGTGCTAACGAGCAAGATAGGTAGAGATGTGGAGTTTATTTAATGTAGAATAAGGAAAAAGTTATTATGATACGATCAACCCCTAAATTAGAGGTTGAAGCAAAATATAACAAAAATATAAAAGTATATAAAATATAAAAAATATAACTCTTTATATACAAAAAGCCAAATAAGACCCAATTTCATTTTTATGCAGAAATTGGAAAAAAATCTGCAAAGTTTCAACAAAAATTCAACATTTTTAATGATAATCTTTAGAACATACTTTGTATGGAAGAAAATGCGTAACATCGTCAGAAAAAAAAAACTGTCACGAGATTTTTACCAACTCGAAACATGCACTTTATTATAGATACTAAAATTGAATGGACTGGAAAACCACATCCCACCATTTCTAAAAAATCAGTTTAAAATTTTGATGAAACTTCATCGCATTGTCATAATTTGTGTACAAAGTTTGATATACGGACTTACATGATTTTTGCAGATAGTGAGCTATACTTTTGTAAAAACATATCCAACCTATGTTCTGCATGTCAAGGTTACCCGCATGACGCTAACCCCCTCTACTACTTAATTCCCCCATTAACTTACTTAACAAACACACAGTTTCCTTTGGTCCGCCTACGTCGAAACAACGCGTTTTCTGGCACAGCCTTTAGTTAAGCTTGATGACAACGATTAATCGACTAGCCGATACAGGCAGGGCTTAATCTGTAGTACCGCTACACCAACAACAATATTTCTTATAAATATTTTTTTATTTAATCCGTCATTTATAAATTTTAAGAATTTGTATCGAGTCTAATAAGTAATGCATTATTGTAGACCTCCAATAGCGCCTTCATATTTTGGCCAGCTCTTTCGCTTTTTCGATTTTCTAACTAGTTTGCACTGTGCATTTTTATCATACACAAATAGTATCATAGTATATATGTACATATGTATGACCGTATCTGTAAATACATATGTATGTACATACATTCGATTTCTTCAAGATAGTAAACAACAAACTATTTGCTAGGAAAATGACGACAAGCTAATAAATGTCGAAGGTTAACAAAGCAGTTGAAAACAATTGTAAAAAAAAAAAACAAAAAACTGCTAATATTTGAACTTGACAGAAAGCTACACTAAATCTAGGTATATATACACATGCACATTAGACTGCATCACCAAAAAAAGTTGCGGTTTTCCGCCGGGATTACAAAACTTATTATATTTTAAGAGGTCCACCAAAATATTTCGGAAAAATATTAAGATTTACATGAGCTGGACCGATTTGAAAATACCTTCTACCTTTTTTATGAATAAAAAATATTTTCTTAAAGAACTTTTTGAAAAAGTGTCCTCAAATGACGAAACAGATTAGGCTAAAAAAATTCGCAAAAAAATATTTAAAAATCTTTTTAACGGAATCGTAAAAATGAGATTTTTGATGCTTTTTTTTTTTACTTTTTTCAAAATTTGATTTACGATAAACTTGATTAACTGGGTCAAAACTATTCTGATTTAGACTTATGGGATCTCAGTAGAAAGGTATTTCCACACTATTTTTATTTTTTGTGCAAAAAAAGTCATTCGTATCCCAATTTTATTTATTTTTTCTTCAAATACCAACACATCTTAATTCAACTTTGAATAACGTTCGTTCATCCTACCCTTCCCTTTCATCCTTTGAATGAGAGAAAAGACCTTTCCAATGATACCTCACAAGTTTAAATCGGAAGAGTTTAGGTTCAGTTATTGTGTTTCTCATATCAATCTTTGAAAAAAGTTAAAAAAACAACATTAAACATCTCATTATTACGATTTTGTTCCAAGTTTTTTAAAAATATGTTTATGCAAATTTTTTAAGCTTAAACCGTTTTGTCATTTGAGGGGATTTAAAAAAAAAAAATCTTTAAGAAACTATTTTTATTCATAAAAAAACTCCATTTTTGGAGGTATTTTCAAATAAGTCCAGCTCACGTAAATCTTAATATTTTTCCGAAATATTTTGGTGGACNAAATTTTTTAAGCTTAAACCGTTTTGTCATTTGAGGGGATTTAAAAAAAAAAAATCTTTAAGAAACTATTTTTATTCATAAAAAAACTCCATTTTTGGAGGTATTTTCAAATAAGTCCAGCTCACGTAAATCTTAATATTTTTCCGAAATATTTTGGTGGACTTCTTAAAATATAATAGATTTTATAATTCCAATGGAAAAATAGTACCGATTTTTTTTTTTTGTATGTGGAGTGATGCAGTCTAATGTACATACATATGTATGTACATACAAACATATGGTCGAATGCGGATTTTTGCCTGATAAATGTCAAAATAAAAGTGAGTAAAATAAACTACATTAACTACAGTTACATATGTAGTACAACTTTATAGTTAACTGAATATAATTACAGACAGCTAATCGTTTAATGTTCCTTCAAGATCACAACGCACAGTGATGCAAAATTGGAATTTACTGTTCATAATTAACTGGTGCCTTAATTTTTCAACATATTTGATTAATCTTATTTTATTGAAAGCTTATAAAATTTTGCAACAGATCAAATGAGTCCGATATTTGAATTTCTATTTTTTATATAAATTTTTTTTTAGGGCAAAGTACAGAAAACGTATAAATTTTGAAGAAAATCTATTCTTCTGTTCCAGTTAATAAATTTTACAAATGTTGCAACTTTTTTTTTTGGAGTTTTTAGAAACATTTTGGGTGTGCAGTTTTATAGATCATTGAATTGTGGTATAATTAAGTGCAATTTGCAAGTGATTAAAAGTTGGCGTTGATTTTTAATAATTTTTTTTGCTAACATTTCGAGCACATTTGCATGTTAAATGGAAAAGAATAAAAGCGTTTTCTTTGTCCCGCCTAGTTTATATTCTTATGCCCTTATTCATAAAAAATAAATTAGGTTTAAAGACCTTTATAAATTGACGTTTTCATACGTTATTGAATTTATAAAACTTTTATAAAGCTACTTTATTTTTCATGAATATGTCTATAAGAATATATATTATTTAAAATCAACGCGAACTCTTAGCCACTTGCAACTTGCACTCTATTATATTAAAATTTAATGATTTATAAAACGGCATACACAAAATTTGGCTAAAAACTAAAAAAAAAAACACATTATTTTGATAAAAAAAAATTTTTTGTCACATTTAAAACTTTTTTTGTGATATTTTTCTTTTTGTTTTGAGGGAACTTTACAATTTTTTTCAACTAGTTTTCATTAAGTATGTAACATTTATTTAGTAACTGGAACAGGAGAATGGATTTTCGCACAAAAAAAATTTGATTTAATCAAATTAAAATTCAAGAAAACTAGTATCTTGCAATTTTATGACCTTCGATATCTAATGTGCGTATCGAATTGAGAACGAACTCATAACCAACCTTAGTTTTCCAACATTAATAGTATATTGGAAAAACACGCGAGATCGGCTGGGCAGTTACGATACCAAAAGTACTCAGAACTCGATTCTCAATAGGATCGACAGCACCCGATTTTTAAAAGTATCGATACTGAATACTCCAAAGTACTCAGTGTTCACAAAAGAACTCGAAAGTACTTAGAACTTAAAAGAACTCGAAAGTACTCAGTACTCACAAAAGAACTCGAAAGTACTCAGAACTTAAAAGAACTCGAAAGTAATCAGTACTTAAAAATTCTCTGTTCCAATCATCACTTTGATACATGTACTCAGGATACTTAAAAGTGCTGAGTTTTATTTACATTTACCGTTATTTAGAAATGATTGTACTCAATTTGAAATTTCAATAGTTTTCAAGCAGCCGTTCATTTGACGTAATTTGGGATTAATATATTAATTTAAATAAAGTGTTGCCAGCTTGTGAGATGTCTACACTAATCATTGAAATGTTACCAACAAGTGTACATTTAAAGAAAGTACTCAGTACTCTGAAAAATACCCGATCCTTAAAAGTATCGATAAACTCGATCCTCAAAAGTACTCGATAATTCCCAAAACTGCTAAATACCTTAACTCGTTTAAAAAAATATACAGCTATAGCAAATTGCGCACAGAAATAAAATATAACACGTTTAACTTATTTTTCATATTTGTATAAAAAAATGGGACAAAACCCGCGGGTATAAGCTAGTACGTAAATAGATATACGGGCCTCATGCAAATTATAAAAATACTGCTGAAGTGATAAGGTTAAAAAACGTGAGAAAATGGTTAGAATAAGTGTAAATGCTTGTATGCATGCACATTTTTTAAAAGTACAACGACTTTTAATATTTCATATTTAGTATGTAGTACTTCACACTTATGTCGGGAAGTTGGCTTTAGTATAATGCAGCATTCCCTTTATTCTTTAAACGACAAGGAATTTTTCAATGAGACTAAAGAGGAATATTGACCTGTTAGCGGAACTATGTCTGCACGTTTATTTGCCAAAATTTCTTCAACGGCTCGGCGTCAGTAAGTCATTAGCAATCGTATGCTGCGAATGCCGCATTATACTAAAGCCAGCCTTTCGACATAAGCAACTGTTCCATTCGAAGACAGATATAATCATTGCAGCAGATACGTGTGTTTAAAATACAGTGTACACATACACGTATGAACATAAGCACATGCATATGTGCACACATCTGATCTGACTTAATAACGGTCTGCAGAGCGGTTGATAAAGTCTTTTAAACCAGACTCATGATTCACGGTTTGTAAAAAGGTTTTTTATATAAAAATAGCTGATGCACACGACTTTGCCTGCGTGGCTTACTACTTTTTCATATAAAGCCCAGTCAACAGAGAAACGTAAATTTTGCCGACAATGCGGTCTCGTACAATTTTCCGTATCCATAAACAAATAAAAACACAATTATTGTCGATTTACGTTTTCAAGAACGTCCAAAAACAACGCGGGTTTTCGTATCCGGAAACGAATAGAAAACGACTACAGTTATCATTCATTTTCGTATACGGAAAAAGTTCGAAAAATATTGTTATTATATTATTTGTAAGCAATTGTATTTTATTTATTTGTTCAAGCTGAATATTTGAAACCATGTAAACGTAGTCAGCAGTGGCTTACATGATGCAATAATGAAAGGTGTTATACGTTGGCAACTTCTCGCTC
>NW_016175350.1:0-10101 GCF_001687245.7 Rhagoletis zephyria
TTTTTTTTTTTGAATTTTATATGTAAATTGACGGAAAATAAAAAAATATTGTTCATTTAAATTGCTGGTGAAACCGGCTGTAAATCTAATTAGAAAATTATACACACAAACAAGAAAAAATATACTACCTATAATAAAAAAAAAACATAATAATAAAACAAAATAAAGTATAATAAAATCAAAGAAAAAAATAAAACAAAACAAAATAATATGCAAAAAATATGAAAATTAAATAAGACAAAAAAAAAAGAATGAATGAAACTAAATAAGGAAAAGTTAATTTAAAAAATATTTTTATGAAATATTAAACAGAATCAGTTGATGATGAGCGTCTTCATTGTTTATTTTTATCTATAGATTTATTGATAAGCTTCTCCCAAATGTAAATATTTTCTATACAAAATTTTCAAATTTTCGATTCATACGAAAATAAAAATACGCCTCAATATGTTTATGTATTAATCAAAAAGGCTTTTACCAAATAGCCTTAATAGTTTATTTATCGAATTATATCTATATGTATCATTGATAAGCAGGGACTAAAAATAACAGTTAAATATGAAACTTTATATTTTAACATCATTTCAAAATCATTAATTTTGATTTTTATATTTTCGATGAAAAATTATTGTTACAGTTTGATTTTAATTTTTCCGGTAAAATTTAGTCGTTATTTTTAGATTTTTTTTCCCAAAGGTAAGAAGATCGTCCATCGAAAAATTGAATCAGTTGCGCAGATCAGGGTTGTTGCGAATATTTTTCCGAAATAAAAGTCCTTTCCCGATAATAAACAAACCACTGGTCCAAATTAAACAAATTTTGTATCATATGAAAGTGGACTGAAATAGCTTTTAAACAGAAATAACGAACGACCTCTATTTATATTTTTTTTATAAATTATTTAATACAAAAGAAATTCATATACCTGACAAAAGAATTGTTCTATGGTAATTAATTAACATCTTTCATTGAAGTATTTTTCAATATGTGGCTTTCCTCGTTTAGACATTTCAGTTCTGAAGCTATTTAAGTTCTCTTTCATTTGATACCAAATTTGTTTAATATGGATAAGCGGTTTGTTTATTATCCGGAAAAGACTTTTGTTTCGGAAAAATATTCGCAACAACCCTGGTGCAGATATATTGTCCCTTTTAATACATATTGGATTAGAACCAACTGGCTAACTATCCCGCATCCACAACTATCTATAATTTATTTAGCTGGAAAAGAAGCGCGACCCTAAAAAATTTTTTACCATCAAAAGTTTACCTCATTTTGCTTGATCATCTGCTAGATATTTTTTATTCTAAACATGTTTTATTCGAAAATGATTGCTTCGGCTTTTACTGACTTTTGTTAAGATTGTCAAACTGAAATAAAAGGCTATTGAGAAAAATGTGATGCCTAGCCCAAACATATGCGTGAGCTGGATTTTTGAATAGAAAATCACAAATCAAAAGTGATTAGCGAAAATATTTCGCCAGAAATTTTTCAAATTAAACTTTTCTCTATTTCCATGTAAAACAATACATTGTAGGTACATATTTGCGGAAATCAAAAACGGTAAAGACGACTAGCAGACTGCGAAAGAGTTCAATGACAGATCTATAAAAGCTATTTCGTCTAATCGGAGACATCCATAAAAACAACAGTCACAATAAGTGAAAAATAAATGACAACAAAATAAACAAAAAGTAAAAAAAAACGCTCATAAAAATTTTGCACAATGAGTACGTATGTATGTATGCACGAGTATATAACATGCCTATAAACATGCAATTACGAGCATCATCAAAATCACTTTACGATGAGTATTTCGTAATCTCACGTGTAACTGTTAACACACTTCATTCTCAAAGAAAATGCTAACTTTCTATACATACATACATATGCACATAGTACTGACAAAGACACATTACATACTTCCACATGCATAATTAGTTAGTTCTGTAGCAATAAAATTAGTATTTTTTGAAAAAGTTAATTTTTTAATTTTTTATCTCTCATTGTTCTTTTTTGCTTATGATTTAATTAAATGGCAGAGTGAGTAGGATTCCAGTCAAGAGAAAAAGGTACTAACAACAGTAAAATAAAAAAAAAAAATTTAACGATCTCATAAAATTTGCGGAATGTCAATGAGCCAACGGAAGGATTCAGTGCTGATGAGTGGCTAACATTTAGCAATTATGTATATAGGCAATCGCATAAAAACACACTCATAAGCGAGCGCTTTTCCTTGGACAGTGTAGTGGTAACAGCTGCAAGGCGGAAGAATGCCGTTAGCCTTTGAGGTAAACTTAAGAAAAAAATGGAATGCTGCTGAACGTTGAATTGCATGGGATGTTGGAAAGAAATAACGATAAGATCGCAGGCCGATGTATTTTCTTAACCCTCAGTCGTGGTAATGGGTTCAACCAAAACTTTTCGAACTTGAATTTCTATATGTTTTTTTCTGCGATTTGTTGATTTTAAACAAACAATTCTGTTTTAATGCCGGCTCGAGGTCGGGGTGTTTATCGTATTAAAACCCGATTTTTAAAAGTATCGAAACTGAGCAACTAAAAGTACTCAGTACTAAAAAAAAGAACTCGAAAGTACTCAGTACTCAAAAATACTCTCATGCAATCATCACTTTAATACATGTATTCAGGATCGATTCCCAGTACTCACTCAGTGTCGAATAGATTCTTAAAAATACTCAGTTTTATTTACATTAACCGGTATTCAGAAATGGTGTACTCAATAGAAGTTTCAATAGTTTTCAAGTACAATACTTGAACCGAATAAAGTTAGTTCGTTCGTTTGGTGTAATTTGAGTTTAAGATATTAATTTGAATAGAGTGCTGGCAGTTTTTGAGATTTCCACACTAAGCATTGAAATTTTACCGACATTGTATATTTAAGGAAAGTACTCAGTGCTCTCAAAAATACCCGATACTTAAAAGTATCGATACCAAAGAACTTGATCCTCAAAAGTACTACAGGTGGATATAAGGATATTTATCGATATAATACCAACAAAAAAATCAATAACAATATCAAAAAATTTATAAATATTTAGATAGCGAAAGTCATGCGAGTTTTATGAAGACGTCGATTGTAAAATCGATAAATAAACCGATAAGTATAATATGTTAATAATAATGGTACATACAAATACATACATATAACGATAATGACATCGAAAAAAGTATCGATTAATTTACCCACACAAAAATCGATTAATATTCATAAATGTATCAACATTAAATTAGGTTTTCACGAAAAAATTTACAAAAAATTCTTATCAAAATTGCAAAATCTTTATTCAGAATTTTTAGAAAAATTTCAAGTTTTAAATCGCTAAAGATTACCATTGATTTTTGAGATTTTTTTTTCAATGGTGCTGAGCGTTTTCTTCCACACAAAACTATATTTTGGTATGGAAGAAAATGCGCAAATTCCTATGAAAAAAATCTAACGGTAACTTCAAGTGACTTACTTTATTATACTAAAATTGAATGAGGTACAAAACAGCAGGTTAAATTTTTTCTAAAAATTCTGAACCAAAATTGTAAAATTTCAATGAAAGTTTGTTTGCTTAATTTTTTAAAACTTTGTAAAAAATTTGAAAATTTAATTTGTGTGGTTTTTGTTAGAATATGAACTATATTTTCCTGAAAAACAAACGAAAAAATTATTATGAAAAACATTGCGAATATTAATAATTATTTGGCCACTGTACATTTAATTTGCACATGCATGCGTAGCGCACATGTATGTATAGGCAATTACGTACATTTGTATGTATGTATGTTAACGACTGCTTTTAATTGCATTTTTGACAATGGAAATTTCTGCAAATTCAACAATTCCCTACTTTTGTTGCCATTTCTTTTATTGAATTCAATTTTACGTTTTGAGTACACGCCCAAATCGAATTACAAAACCACGAATAAGGAGAGCAAAGGAAAAAAGTGAAGACACATAAATAAGAGCAAAAGCAGCGCAACAGGTATGCAAGAACTTAGAGCACAGGTGGAAGCCGAGGCGAAAAAAGGGTTGGCATTGTGCAATATAACTATGTACTTATGTATGTATGGATTTATATAGTTCTGTACGAGTAGCTGGTTACCACTGGGCAAGTGTTGTGTATATCTATACATACAGATGTACATATAAATCTACACATGTATGTAGGTGTATGAGTATTGAAGTGATGGTCACTGCTGGCGTTGTGACAATTTAAAATGCAATGCAAGCATTCTACACGAATGCGCATGCAAGTGGCGAGTAGCTACATAAATGAAGACTTAAAACAATAACAAGCTGATTTATTTTATGTAAGTGCATGTAAATTGATATAAAGTCACTTAAGAAAAAAATAAAATAAAAAATCAGAAAAAAAAATTACTTTTTGAATGAAGTGTGCAAAATTCAAGCCACGCTGTCGCGCCATCATTTCACCGGTGTGCTTTAGCCGGTGCGCCAAGGGGGTGTGCAAGGCAAAGAGGTCACATAACGAGGTTGTTAACACGTTAACAAAATTGCTTATGGTCAAATTACCGATTGATGATAGAGGGTGGGGGTGTGGGGTGTGGTGGTGGTGGTGGTGGTGTTGGTGAAATGCCTCAAGATCGAAGCTTTGAAGAAATGCGGCTAATGTGTTTGCGCTCAAATACGCACTTATCGTACGTAAAATGTACATACTATTATGTGACAAGCATGCCAATGTGTGTCTGGGAATTTTCTGTCTAATATGTATGGTAATATGCTTGGGAGAATTTGAAAGTTGAAATTTCGTATGCCAATGAATAATTGAGCCACTTTATCAACTATTTAATAAAGGTCGTAAGAATTTCAAATGCAACCCAACGATATTATTGAAGGTTTTTATATGTTTTTATGACACTGCGATTTAAGTTAAGGAGGCGATTTTGGGAGACATCTGTGTCAAACCGAGTAAAGCGAAACAGAGAATCAATAAGAACAAGAGATCAATAAGAATTTAGACACCCTTTCGTTCAATCGACGGACTCTCACATTGTTCTCGGAAGTGAATTACTGAAGCTGAAAGAAAACCACCTCGATCGCGATATACTGGGACTTTAAAATTTTGAAAGCAGGAAAACTTGTTAAAACATTTCACGTTTTTTATATACTAAATTTTTGAATGAAATAAATTTTTTTATAAATACCAAATAATTTGTATATTTTAAATTTGTGTATATAAAAATTAATTATAAAAATGGTTTGAAATAACATTTTAATTTTATTTTTCAAATAAAATAAAATTGATTAAAAACTTATAGAAATATTTTTTAATCAATTTCTTAGTTTACCTGAGAAAAACCTAAACAACTTTTCTTGGTAATTTAAAAAAAAGGTAATTTAAATTTGCAAAAAAAGATAAAAGATGAAGAGCGTAAAATTATTTAAATTACATGTTTTATAAAAAATTACTTTACCTAAAATATTTTTTTAAAAAACTATATATTTTGTATAAAAAAAAAATTTTAATTTGTATATTTTAAATTTTTGCGTATAAAAATTAATAATAAAAATTATTTTGAATAAATGTTATAATTTTATTTTTTAAAACCTTTTCAATTAAAATGCAATTAATTAACAACTTTTAGACAGTTTTTTAATTAGAATTTTTAGTTTACCTGAAAAAAGTTAAAAAAATCAAAACAATATTTATATTTCTAAAAATAAAATTGATTAATTACTTACAGAAATATTTTAAAATAAATTTTTAATGCAAGTTAAAAAATTAAAATTAATCAAAAATAAAAGTTTGCTTTTAAATTTTGCTTGACGAAGCTAATTTAAATTTGCAATGAAAAATGTGAAAATAAAGAGCGTAAGATTATGGCAATTGTATGTGCTATAATTTTTTTTTACTTATACATATGTATGTACTTATATCTAATAATGTAATCGCGTTCAATTTTTTTTTTGTACATTCAGATATCAGATTTTCTAGAAATTTGTGTTTCTGTTTAGAATACAATTTTCAATAGCTACTCTAATGTACATCCACCCACCATCATTCGTTTGACTTATTGCTTGTTGCACTTGCTTCAGACGTATGAGATACAGTAAATATGTAGTAACAACACGCGCCTCTATCGTTTAATGATGTTTTCCTTTTTGCTTAAATACATAATTTTTATTGATTTCCACGTTTCGCTATATTAAGCCGCTTGTATGTAAATATTACTAATAAATATTAGTATTTAAAACAGACAACGCAACAGACAGACAAAAGAAAAAAGAGCACAAGCGGCGCGTGCATTAAAACACTCCCGCATGCACAAACACAAAGAAAAAATCAACAAACAAAAAAAATTAATTTCCCCACTCAGCTAGCGGGAGACAGAAATGATTTAAATGGTCGTACGTGCATTTGTGTATGAGGTGAAAATGCCGCAAGAGCGCCACAATGTTATTTACTGCTTATTAAAATATTAGTTTTGTTGAAAGTAAAAGTTTCACTTTTTACATATTTATCTATCAAAAATTGCAAATTTTCACTGTTACTTTACGTTTTATCTGGTTTACGCGTTTCTTCTATTCGAATAAAAGCAGAAGCGTGGGCAAAATTAGAAACATAATTATCAAAACCATAAATAACAATAATGCAAATGTTGCTCGTTTTGCTCTTCTCGGTCGTTTTTATTTTAGCAAATATTTTTTTGGTTGTTTTAGTTTGGTAAAGTCTTGTTTAAGTTAATTAATTTTGCAAAGTTTTCGTTATTTATTATATATTTTTTTAGTTCGTTGTTTTGGTTCGCATATAAGGCAATTAATGTCACACTTCACTGCGCATGCGCGCCCAGGCTTTAGTGATTTAAGCTGGCATAACGAAAATAATTTTGGCATTAAAGCAAAAAATTTAAAATACGAATTAAAAACAAAGAAAAGGTTCTTCAACAAAATGTATACGCTTCCAGTTGCATTGAGTTGGATTTCGTTTTTATTAATCCTTTGCATTTATTGGTCTACACTGAGAGAGAAAGCACCTAAATAGATACATATGCTGACGGCATAGCCGAAGTAGCAACCGGAAAGTACTTAATGCCTTGAAAATAATAGACCAATGATTAATTTGAACGGGCTAAGAAACATCCAATTGACCCCAAAAGACCGACCACACAAAGTATTTAGCTATTAGCTTGGAGGAATTTGGGACGCTACTTCGGGTATGTTTCGCCAGCCCTAATGAAGTAGTGGTACACATCACTCAGTCCACTCTGCCTATAAATCTAGCTACTTGTGGTGAACCTTGCAGCTAAATTCACCACCAGATTGATGAGAGTAAGGGAATTCAACAATAGAATCCTCGGGTATACATAGCTCGATTGGTAGGTAGCGGGCACTAATGGGCACTTGCTTTAATTGGTAAAGATGGTTCCTGAAAACAATCGAGGAATAGCGGTGTCGTAAGCGAATGAAACCCAGTCTCATGCGCCCAACATCTATACAGACGGTTGTAAAATGGTAAATGGAATTGATGCTGGAATTAACTGCCAAGAACTGAGGAGCAGGCGACCTTTAACCTTTAAGGGTGGCTGACTGTTGAAATATCTTTGAGGCGGATAGGCTGTCCGTAGGAAGAGGCTACATGTCTATTGGATGCCCGGAAACAAAGCAAAAGAAGAGTTATTAATTCGATTTTTGTACGGATAAAGGAGTACCACAGGCTACTTAAGCAGATTAAATTAACTTGAACTTTAAATATTTGATAAAAAATTTAGTTGAGAAATTAATTGCAAATTCTTACTTGTAGAGAAAATGCATTTTTTATTCGAGTTTTAGATGCTCTTTGGAATAAAATTTTGACCTGAAAGAGGCATAGATTTTTAAGGAAACTATGAAACCAGTTTTATTTTTGAGTGGAGAAATGAGAGCAAAAACCAAACTTGAGCTCAACCTTGTAATCCTTGGTTAGTGAGATCGAAAAGGCCCGAGAGTCTAGTGAGGTTGCTCGATGCGCTGACTTAGTAATCGAGTAAGATAATGGAAATACCGAAAATGGATAATGGATGAACTGTTGACTAAAATACAGAAGAATGATGACCTGGTGATTATCGTTATGGAAAAATATAATATAATCGTAGCAGACGTTAATTGTGCAACTCTTCTTGTCGTATCAAACTGGTCTGCCAGTAATGCTCTCAGCATATCAATCAGACCTTGATTTGGTTTTTCTTGGAGCTAGAGTCCTTTTATACTCTGACGAAGTCAAATATAATGCAATGACCCTAAGTTGAGAGACCAAGCTGGAATTCCTATCTAGACAAAACTGCAAGTAGGGAAACGTTTTATAATTTAATTTTTAATTAAATAAATTAAAAGAAAATAAAAGCCAATTTATTTAATAAGAACATAAAATCAGTCAAAAAATAATGAGAAAAAGAAAATAAACTGAAAAAGTTTTTTTAATTTTAAACCATCGTATTCAGTTCCCAAGAAAAACAAAAACTGCATATGAAAAAGTTCAAGAAATTACCATGATTCTTCTATCATAATTTCTTAAATTAGTTGCAGCTCTCAAGGAAAAATGTTCGTATACTTATTTTTTCAAGAAAATTTGCAAAGTACTTTTGCAAGCAACAGATTTAATGAAAAATATTGCTAGTGATTTTGCTTGTAAGCCGGAAACTAACCTTTAAAAGTAATAAAAAGAGTTTTAATTTCTAGCGGAAAACAAAAAAAATGTTGTTGGGTAAATAAATCCAACAAAAGAACTTTTTAGAATGCAAATGTAAATTGTGAAAACTTAATTTTATTAAAAATAAATAAAAAAGAAAAACAAATAAAAATATTTTTAGATTACAAAATTAAATTTTTCAGCAAGAAAAATACTAAAAAGCAATTTCTAAAAGAAATTATTTAATATAATTTTTTTTCAAATAAAAAGTTGTATTGTATTACTATATTTTTTTTTTGAAAAATGAAATCTTCGAGGAACCATACAAATATTTTGATTGAAAAATTAAATCTTCAACAGCAAAGTTGTGTAGATGTGAATTGTAAAAACTAAGTTTTATTAAAAAAATATAAAAAATATAAAACCAAAAAAAAAAAAATATTTTTAAATGGAAAAAAAATTAAAACAATATTTTTTTTTCAAATACAAAGTAGGTATAATACAATTTTTCTGCTCCGAAAATTTAGTTTCATTTACAAAGCTTTATTGTACTTAAGAATGTTTTATATTTCTAGTAAAAAAAATGATAACGTGTGTATATTTGACTGAAAAATTAAATCTTCAATAACAAAATGTTTGATTCGCAAAAAAATGCATTTGCAAACTTTGAGGAAAGAATATTGCGAAAAATATTAAAAATGTACAGGCCGAAGATCCTATCGCACTAATCGCACACACACTTCGTTCAAACAAACACAAAGACACAAAGTGCACTAACAAAATATAAGCAGGTGCAATCAGCATCGACTAACGTAAAGGCAAAGCTACCCAATCAAGTCGCAATCGAAATCGAAAGCGAGTTGCAATAAATTATTTTCAAAAACAAATTTATTGCAAAATTTGCATAATTCTTAGTTAGTTTGCAAAAGTTGCGAATAAATTTCGTTATTGCGTTAAAAATATAAATCAATGATTTTTTGCAAACCTTTTTTTTCGCAGCGAATATCTTGCGCTTTTTTAAGCGTGCTAAGCGAGTGAATGAACGCGTTAACAAAACGTTATTTTTTTTTGTTTGACAAGGCAAACAAAAATTTTATGAACGTTTTCCTGAATTAGCAAATTTGTTTGTGTTTTTTTACATTTTTTCGCTGCGTCCGTCCGCTTTTTTGCGCTTACACTTAATTTACTTTTTGCATTTTTGTATAGCGTTTCACATTTACTTAATTATTTTTATTTTATTTATATTTTTTACAATTTCTTGCTTACTTTAAAAATTTTTACAGTTGGCCTTTTTCTGATAGTTTTTATTGTTTTGTTGCGCGTTGAGACAAAGAGGGTAAAATTTCCACAGCCGGTTTTTGTGAATTTTTTCTGCACTTTGCTTGTATTTCTATATGTACTACTGTTGTTGTTGTTGTAGTCTTAAAGCACCAACGCGCAAGCTATCTACTTGCCCCACCGCT
>NW_016175352.1:0-10099 GCF_001687245.7 Rhagoletis zephyria
GTTGCAGACCAGCACTCCTCGTAGTAAATCGCACTGTTCGCACGTATTTTCCAATAAAAGCCGCCCATTGAAACCTTTGCCTCACTATTTCATTAGTCCCCACCGTATACAGTAGAAACTAGTTAAAAATCGATCATAAATGGTTAAGATTATCTAAATTAGTTCAATTGTAGAGCTGCTTTCCGCTTAATTATAGCTGGGTTTTCCAATCGAACGAATTTTTATTAATAAATGCAAATTCAATTTTCTAAGTAAACAAAATGTAGCCACGTGTAGTAAACATTTAGATAAAATTGAAGGCGTTTCTGATTAAGTAAATTAAAACTCAATTGAGATTGTTAATTATCACTCTAAGTATGTGGTGTGTCTGTATGTAAATACATACAATGTAGTAGGTGTGAATAACTGGAAGCTTTAATATAGACCCTGCAGGAAAAATGTTTGAAAATGGAGACTATAATTAGAGAGTAATTATTTTAGATTTAGAAAGAAATTAGACATAGCGGAAAACCCGTTAAACTAGTTATGACCTTAAGAATTTTGCTTCTTTATAGTTTTTACGTAACTTCCATAATTGTTGTCTTTTTTATATTTTTCTGTTTACATAAGTAAGAAGGAAAAAGGGAAATTCGCTTAATAGTCCATAATAACTGGCATTGATAAAAAATGTTATGATTTGTGACTTTTACGGATTTTTGAGGCTTTTCAAGATTTTCTCCGGTTTTTAAACTTTCTGCGAGTATTTTCCGACACATTTCGGTATTTTTCGTGTAACTCTCAAGACTTTTTTTTAATTTTCTAAGGAATCTTTGAGAATTTTCTAAATTTTTAATTTCGAAAAAAACCAACATTGCAGAAGTGGGAAATCTCGGAGATGTTGAAGACCTGATAACTACGACCAGACTAGAACTGGCATTCAATGCGGTCGCTACATTTAAATCTCTTTAATGGATGTACCAAAGATTTGGAGAGTGGCAACACCTCTGTTTATACGAAAACTAGGGAGAAGTAGCCACTACTTATATCCCAAGCATTACTAGCCTACCGACATATGGAAAAGGTTCTACAAAAAAAACGTGAAATTTTACAGTTTCTTTTCACAATAGGTACACGATTCCGATCTAGTGTCTCGCAATTAACGAAATATTTCGGGGTTTTAATGGACAATATATTAATATTAAGTTTGAATGTGCTGGCAGGAGTTCGGTTAGCTTCAAGTGTACTGCTGCAGGCTTGGCTCAACTTACATATCGGATCTTCAGAGTAGTCATAGGGCACATAGTGCCTTTTGGTATTCTAATATGGTAGATAACTTTACACATAGCTAGATGGTGTACGGAGTGTTCCAAGTCTATGCTCAACTAAAGTACCGGAGCACGTTGCAAAGGGTTTGTCAAAAAGTTTGCACTAATGGTGATTTCGTTTCTTCAAAAAAATTTTGCCCTTCCCTAGTGTAAAATGTGTTAGATGTTACACTCAACCCTGTAAAAGGGCAATCAAAATGCGAAATATTTTTGTAGAATTGAAAACACCATAAGACTGAGCACGACAGGGCACACAGCAACTTAAGACAGGCGGTAGGTAGCTCTGGATATGCCTTTCCTCAGGCCAACCTCAAAAAGGGGTCTAGGATAATAAGAGAGGAATATGGAAGGAAGAAATTACTTCGATTCGATCGCCACTCCTAGAATTTTTTCACAAATAATCCAAATTAAATGCTGGAGTGGATACTGCGATATTAAATCCAGAGCTCGAGCAGCAATAGGCGTATAAACGTACAGAATATTGCAGTATTTTTCGAGTCAAAACTAATTAGAGCAAATAAATCGCCAAGTGAGCTGACCCTCTTTGATTTTGGGTTTCAAACTCACTTTGTATTGCAGGAATGGGACAGATGAACTCTGTGTTAAAAAGCCCCCGCCGCTATTTACTAGGTGTCCTGATAAAGGAATTGAATAGAAAAAGTTGGTTGACATACTAACCAAAACCGGGGTAGACTTACCAATGGGAAACGCGCCAGGCATCTAACATTTCCTCAATTTGCTAAGGACTGAATTAGTTATGGCAATTACATCGAAATTTGACAGGAAAACGACGAGCATGCTTTACTTATTTCTTATCGGGGTTCTTCCAAAATTTATATTCATACATGTAAATATGTATGTACGTTAGAGTGGTCCAACAAATTTTTTTCGAGTTAGGGTTGGGGGGCACCTTCCAAAATCCTTCATCTTGCCGAAAGAGGTGCTGGTGGCACCAAACTTTATGATTCTAGCTATAAATTTAGAGGATGCTCAGGAAATGTTTATATTTTACTCTAGAAGTATATTTTCCACATATTAACCAAACAATTGGTTAAGCGACCCAAGACCATTTCAAATTAAAATTATCTGAAAAAATATTACCAGCGCCAGTTGTCATGGCAACACTAGGTTTTTATAAAAATCATAATTTTTTTGCATTTTCAAGGTCACTCAGCACCCTATATTTATTACAGTAGAAAATTGGAAGCTGGTATTAGATACAAATACCGAAATAAAAAAAACTAAGGGGTGCCCCGTTTTTCCCACCCCGTACAAAATTGGGACCACTGTAATGTAGTTACGTACATATGTATGCATGTATGCATGTGAGTGTGAACTGAAATTTATTATTAGCAAGAAAAATGAATGTTCCCATATTTTTTATTCGCCAATTGTCGTAGCCCGCGTAAGTTACTCGAAATTTTCTATTTAACATTGTGTTGCAACAAATGCATGCAACCTTCAACTGCAACATACAATAAATTTATATGTATGCATATATGTACAAACATATTTACACACCTAAGTATGTACATATGTATGTATGTATGTATGCAGCCACAACAACTTCAATATTTACTCGTAAATTTGCAACAAATTGTTGCAAACAAATTCATTTGTACATTAAAATATATTACCAACGGCCAACCCCATCCCTCTTGCATGCCATTCACATTTCCACAACGCCCCGGCCTGCTTGCCCCGCTGTGATCTGGACACTTGAAAATGCGGTGCCACTAAGTAAAGTGCCTATTCGACATTTGTATTTGTACAAGTAATATGGATATAAATGCACCCAAATGCATGCACACACACACACATGCACTCACTGAACTATGTATTAGCGCGCTTTATTTGCTTTAGCCAGCCAATTGGCACACAAAACGCTGACAATGCGTGACAATTTATTGGACACATCAGTGACACACATCGAAGCTGAAAACAAACAAAAAAAAGTTAAAAAAAAAATATGTAGAAGCGAATGCAACAGCAACAAGAACAACATGCATAATTATGCACTTAGGCATTTGCACCGGTCGCTCGCTACTTACCGCCCGCCGCTCACTGCACACTGCTCACTGTCCACCAGTTTAGTTTCGAGCACATGACACATGACGTTGCAAATACGGCAATCGACTTGTGTGAAAACGTGCAACGTTAAGCTGTATTGCCAATTTGAGCTTTGCACCACAGCGCCGGCGACGAGCGGATTTATGCGCCGGCCACTTAGGCTGCATTTAGACAGCGAATCATTGCACTGTGTGCCAGAAAGCATGAAATCACAAAGAGGCTCACATACCCACACACACATACATACATAAGTAAATATGTATATGTTTTTGTTTAAAATTTTCAATTTGGCATTTTAGAGCTGGGGCGCTGGCTATTTATTGCCTGCGGCATTTTGCCCAAAAACTGACAAAACCGCGTTGCGACTTTTCGATTTTGAAATAAATAAATTTTACTTATTTATGCTCGTATGCTCTAAATTAAATGTTAATATGCAACAAAGTATGCGTGCCGATATAAAGTTGAGCAATCGAAAGTAAGCGAACAAGAAAAGGCAATCACGACTTACAAGAGTTGGGTAAAAAGGGCAAACGGTGACTACCCGATTTTCGACTTATTCGTTCTTAGTCAGTTTGGACATACATGCATAAGTTGACGCTGGTGCCAAGTTTTTTTAGTTCATTTTATGTAAGTTTGTATGTATGTATGAGTGTAGGTATGTATGTGCGCACTTAAGATTGAATGAGTGAGTGTTTACATTGCCCACTCAAATTTACTCATATTTATTTATAATGAATCAGAAAAAATATTTGTACAATTTTTTGCAATTGAAAAAGTTTCGCATATTTTTGCACAATTGAATCGCAGCCAGGCGTGCTTGTGAATTCAGCACTTGGATAGGCCAACTAATGTGCCAACCGTCCGATTCATTGGCCAGCTAGATCGGTTTCTGCTGTAAATTTATCAATAGAGGCTAGCCAATGATATTATGTACGAATATATGTATGTATACATGTAACTTGTTCATACTTATGCCAAAGGCTAACTAAATGTTATTAATATTACGTCCCTCGAGGAATTTTTCCAAACCGAATTTTTAGGTGAGAACGTTTTATAATTAGGTAGGCTTTCAGAATGATCCCTGTCCCTGGTATTTGATTGTGAACTGCAATTAGTTTTCTTAATTAATTTTGCGAAGAGCATAGATCCTAAATGGTGATAATATTAGTTGAGCAAGCAAATCAGTCTAGGAATGCAATGTTATTTCAATGTAACCAAGCTTTTGTTGAGCTACTCGTACCATTTTCGCTTTATCCTACTGGATTATGAAGTTTTGTTGCAGTTAATTTTTGAATGTAAGAGAGCAGATGATTTTCCCAATACTTGCTGTTACTCTCACAAAGTTTTTAGAAGTTTTTGCAAATCCATAGGCAGCAGAAACTTTGTCAAATTCCTGGACTGGTTATGGGAGTAGCATTACAGTGCCCGCAGAATTGCAGGAGGATACATAAGTGATCTGAGCTTCAGTTTGATGCTTAACGAGCTGTCCTAAATTAATTCATATTTTGACTTATTTTCGTTGTTTTGCATTTCTCAATATTTTCTCCCAATTGAGTATTTTTTTCTTCAAAAGACTTACATAAGAATTTGGTGGTTCACAAAGTGTCGTAAGTCATACAGTTTTTAACGGCTAAATAAATGTTTAGAAGACTTGAAATCATAACCAACTATTTTTTAACGGTGTAAAATTGCACGCCTTTTATGTAAATCCCTTAAATAAAGCTTTACCCATTTAAAGTTTACGACATACAACAATACGACAGAATACAATACCTTGAGAACTCCTTGATTATATTTCAATCTTTTTATAGTTGTTTTAACTAAATACAGACAACTTTTTTAGTGTAGTCTTAAATTTCTGTGCATTTAAAAAATTTCGAGATTTTTGTATGAGAGTGTAATTACTATGGCGAAAGGGAGGGTCAGAAAGTGCAGAAAAATTTAGCTAGTGGTTGAAGGACGCCCCATCGTGCCGGGCTAAAGAACGAATAAAGAGTAGCAGGTGGAATCAATAAACATAAGTCTCTAGTAAACGTGCTAAATCCATGCGTGGAGGTCTTGTCAAGACGACAACGTCACGGGAATACAGTCCCACCAAGCTCCAAACCTGCAGTGCGGTGGAAAATTTCGCTGGAGAGACCACCGAGATGAAGATCTTTTAATGAAACACGCGAGTTTCGTCGAAGGCGCATATTTTTATTCGAAGCGATAGTCAAGCGGCACCCAATTAAATTTACATATTAATTTTAAATTTTACCTAATTATGCATTATACATAGATGAACTAAATAAAAATTCTCCATTTGTGATCCAAATTTCCTGAAAGGGTATAAAAAAAGTTTATGTACTTTGCTCCATTCCAGGCAGGGTCGCTGGCGGTTTAAGCTCAAAAGCGCTCTGTGTCGCCGCAATGTTTCACTAATTTGACAAGTACAAAATGTGGCAATTACTTATTCTTTTCGGCTTTTCAAATGGACCACTTTTCAGTTTCATTTCAATTCCAGACGCCTAATTTTTCGGACAAATTTCTGCTCTCCGCTCACACACAGTCTCGCCGTAGTCCGTCCGTCATTAAAGTGGTCTCATTCATTACATCTGTGTCTGTGCCACATTTGCATTTCGGCTGCATTATCGATCAACTGGAAGTGGAAAAAAGTGCGCAGGCACCCAGATTTCAAGTGACACCGCCGTCTGTGGGGAACATTAAAATAATAAAACATCTGGTTCGCATACACACAAACATATTGAAATACAAAAACATGTCAGCATACATATATCTGTGGGTAAATGCAAACATGAGTACTTAAGAGCTTTTTCATATTCATTAGTTTGTGTATTTTTCACGAAAACCGAAAGTCATGTAAATCAATGGGTGATAAATTGTAAATTGTTGAATAATGGTCCGAAAATACTCAAAGCAACAAATTACGCACACAATTGCGACTGATTGTTGTTTGCTGGTTGCTGGTTGCTGGTCGTTGATTACATGCAACATTTTCAACAGCCACATTCAATTGCTACCGTAAAAAAGCAATTTTGCTTTGTGAGCTAAGAAGCTGTTAGGCGGTAGGCAGCGTACTTATGAAAAATGGAAGGAGAAGTAATTGCTTGCAAATAAGCAAACAAAAAAAAAAGTGCGAGCGTGCGCTTGGCTGTGGCATGGCAGCATGTGAGGAGCTTCGCTGCGCTAGCCGACCGGGCAATCAAGCGACCACTCGAGCTAAGTCGTTGAGTTGGACTTAAGCATCTTAAGAAATCAAATAAATAGTTTGTTTGGCATTATTCAATTACAGCTGGAAATTGAGTAGTGAGTTAAGTGCGTTGGTATGTATGTGTTGCACAATACTGGCATGCAACATAGTCGGTCCAAGGCACAAAAAGATAAAAGATGAAAATCTTTTATGAAAGAGCTTTGTTTGTGGCACACTTTAATCCGACAAACTGAAATCGCTAAGTACCAAAACAATGGATTTGAAAATATCAAAAAAAAAATCAGCAAAATGGGTCGGTTTGTCATAAGCTGCTTACAATGCAATAAAATCATAAAAATTTAGTTTGAATAACTTGCAACTTTTCACCCCTAATAATTCAGGTTGAGTTAGGCGGCAGTCCAGCGAAGGGCTGCCCACTCAAGTATTTCTTATGTTGCCCATTTTGTTAATTGATATTTTCTGGACCAGTAACTGAAGCTAATCCAACTGTTAGAAAAAGCGCTGGATGTTTAAAACAAAGTTATGCTGGGGTCTAAAACGGTATTAAGTCGCACCGAGAGCTGCTTTCAGTTAGCTGCAGAAGCTCTTTTGATCACCAACGGTCGACTAACGGCCGTAAGGACTTTACAACTTTGGGTGTCGGGATTTTCGTAGAAGAGATGACCTCAAGGATGCTCTTTCTTCCCTATTCATTAGCCATAGAGCTGTCGGCAGTTTTTACTGCGCATTAACATCCAAATATCCTAGTTTGCCAGTATTCAGAGGTGAACAAGAGAGGTGAGGCATTGTAAGCGATCCTAAAGCCCGATTAGATACGGGTATTTACCCTTGTCAGTCCTGCGCTGGCAGAATTCTATAGGCAAGTTCCCTGCGCTGGGCATGGCTGCCTTAGAGGTATCTAAAGGGAAGTATTCAATATTAGCCACACTCAGTACGCACCGATTGATTTCTTTAGTTATGAAGTAGAATCATTTTATAGTTAGAGATTTTATATACCATGAACTTTTCTGCAAGACACTGGTCTATTCCTTTAAAGAAAATTTTTCGATGTTACTACGAATTGGTCTATCGGACAGGTCAAGACACCGTTAGATTAGAAATAAGAGCTTTTCAGAAGAACTCTAGCCGCACTTAGTATGCAGAGACATGGCCTCAGTCTCTCGCTGGGTGACTCTTTTCAACGAAGGGATGCACGAGCCGAAGTTCATTTTCGTTTAGGAGTTCGAGTACTTCATACCTGGAGTAACTAACGCCTAGAAAGTTTGCTTCATTCCCGAGTTACCCTTTAGCTCTCAATTGCGAAAATTTTCTAAAAAATCTGCATAAAAAGTTTGAAATTTGTATGGAAATTTTATTAATTTTTGTGAACTTACATATGTAGTTTGCATCTACCTTTCAATTAATCATCTTTGCGAAATTTCGACAAGCACTCACGCGTTTATTCATTCCTGTCAATTCGCTGGACCAAAAAAAAAATAAAATTAAAATTAGTCATCTAATTCATCCCATTCAACCGAGCACTCATTCACACAATCGCTCTTTCGACCATGCGATGCCCCTACTGTCGACCGTTGCAAGCGTCTTTTCCGTGATTGTATTTTCAATGGCTCCCCATTCATAGAATCATAGACACGTACATACAAACAGATGTATATAAATATGTACATTTATAGTACATAGTCTGGCATTGCCAATGGCACAAACTGGCTTATGGTCTGATTATGGCAACTTAACGTAACTTCCCAGCAAAAAACACGATTACCACAGAAACGAAAGTGGAAACGAGCTAGGCGATGGGAATCGCTTACCCTTTCGCTTCAAGAAGGCCTTATTTTAACATGGGCATGTCATTGGAGGTAAGCCCTTACCCGCAGCGTTACCCTCAACCGAAGGGAGAACGCATGGATAAACAGAATCCAGAGAAGCGAACAAAGAATGCCTTACAGAGAAACTAATGTAGAATGCCTAGATAAGTACATACTTATTTATATTAAATTGAAATCAGAAAATGTCTTAAAAGATTAAAATTAATTAAAATTTTTATAAATCAGCTTTTATACATACATATGTATTTATTTAGGTATTTAGATTTTCTTAAAAATCGGTATGTACATACATGCATATTTAATTAAGCTTAAAATTGTACTTCCTCACTCTTGTACTTCACTTCATCGACTGACTTCAACTTCGCTGCAAATTGAACAAAGCAAAACATGATTTTTATGCGAGACAAATTTCCACAGAAAGTAACGGTAGAAAAAGAATTTTTGGGTATTCATTCTATTTTTCAGCTGACTACGATGCAGCATTCTACTTTGCATTCTCCGAAATGAAGCAAAGAAGCGAAATAAAAAAAATATTGTAGGACATTCTACTTTGCATTCCCTGAAATTAAGCAAAGAAGCGAGACAAATAAAATATTGTAGGACATTCTACTTTGCATTTCCGGAAATGAAGCAAAGAAACGAATTAAAAAAGAAATATTATAGGACATTCTACTTTGCATTCCCCAAAATCAAACAAAGAAGCGAAATAAATAAAATATTGTTGGATATTCTACTTTGCATTACCGGCAATGCCTAAAAGAAGCAGAAAAATTCGAAGGCATTATAACGCTATGCCTTCTAGAACACGTTACCACTAAAAGCGATTACCGATTTTTTGCTGGGTTACGGCTCTCTCTTAAAAATACTGTTAAAAGGGTGTTGCTTATAAGTGAACAGCCGAAACTTAACATAACACTTAATGCCACGTCGAAATCTGTTTCATTTTGATTCTCTAAGTTCTACGTTCCGTTAAGTTAAGTTAAGTTAAGTTACCATAATCCGGATTTTAGAATTGACGTCACGCAACGCTGAGTGTCTTTGCTCTTTTGCTTTTTGAAAGAATCGAGCTGAGAAATGTTGAATTTTATTAAAGGCAAACGTTTGTTCTTTCGCTGTTGGATGCATTCTATGTTTGTATGTAGCAACTACATTGTGCAACTACTAAACGACGCGTGTAACTGGGTGTTTGTATCAAAAACTTGTTAGCCTTGCCAGAAGGCTGTCACCTTAGCCGCCGTCCTCCCCTCCATCAACAACAAAACAATAGTCACCAATTTATGTATTTGTCATCGCCATTGCAGTTTGCAGTCGTCGTCGCCGTCGCCGTCGCCGCCGCTGTTGTTGTTGTCGTCGCTGCGACATTTGCTGTCGTTTTTATCGTCATAATTATACGTCACATGCAGGCATGCAACAAAGTAGAAATGTATTTAGCAAGCCCCCTGCTGGGAAATCGATAAATTCAAAAAACATTTTTCGAATGCTAGAATCAAAGCGAATTTATACAAGGTGGTACAAGGCAGCCCAAAAACAAAAACTACACGAAGAAATTGTGCGCACATTGGCAATCAGTGCGACTCAAAATTACAACAAACACGTCATTTTGATGAAAAGCACAAATTCGCCTTTTAAATCAGCCGCCCCGGTAACACCACCTTATATGAATTCGCCTAGGCTTGAATAATGTGAGT
>NW_016175353.1:0-10099 GCF_001687245.7 Rhagoletis zephyria
CATTTTTTCTATTAATTGACCGTAGGCGAATTTCTTTATTATTCAGTCTCTAGAAAAGAAGTCGTGTAGAGCTTATCAGGAGCAATGGTTATAAAGAAACAGAAGAGAATGAAATTGTCAGGTATCAGCTTATTAACATTTAATTTCTTTCGCAAACCAATTTGCAAAAATTTACTCGGTTTCTCTAGCGCCATTATTTTCATGCAACATTCTATGAATTCCGTACTAAATAGAGACGAAATGAAAAGAATGCGCTCAGATTTGCCGCCCCNAGAAAAATGTGTTCCGAATGTTCGGAATTTGAATAAAGAAACTCTCGTCGTGTGTGTTAACATTGTTGCGGTAATTTTTCACATCAGTTTACAAACACTTGGGAAAATCATTGGTAATCATCAAATTATTTCGTCAAAAGGGGTATCATATAGACCTCAGTACTACGAATCCGTGAACGGAAATTAACTTTTTTTTTTTTATTTTTATTTCAAAAGTTATCTGTAGTAGAAAAAAACATTCCGAACAATATTTACGAGATGTTAACTCCTGGCGGCAACTTTAAATCAAAAAACTAACAACCTTTTTTAAAAATTATTTTGAGTACCAATAATTAAATAATTACGATTTCAGTTTTCAAAATTCGGGCATGTTATATGCAATATTTTTACGCGCACAACTCCTTTTTGAGTAGGCGACCGTCGGCCGCGCTACCTCAAAGTACTAGCTCTAGCCGTACCAATATCTCGGCTATGTTATTATACCCACAAATAAATAACTATTTGAAATTTCCGGATTTATTGAATATTGGAAAATAAAAATATGTACTCATGTAGGTTTTAATTTTGCGAGCGCATAACTTGGCGGGTGCACATTTGCTCCCTCCCCCGCACCGCGCCGCGCCGCCTCCCAAGCCTTCTCCGCAAAAACTGGTTTTATGTTTTCCAAACAAAAATTTTAAAAAGCGCAATAAAACCATAATGGCTTTATTTCCATTTCCAGTTGGAAATAAGGCCGTATCGAAATTATGGTTTTAATTCCAATCGCAAAGCGAAATGAAGCCATTATGGTCTTATTGCGTATGGTGTTATTGCACCCCTCCAAAATGATGACGAAGTGATTCTGTATGGAAAATCATTTATGCCCATATATTTGAATAAAATAAACATAAGTACTTAGAAGATATCAACCAATACTTCCCATATACCAAACGAAAGGATAACACTTGAATTTTTGGTTAAAGAAAACATAAAGAAAACCAATCGAACGGTTTTCGTACATTTTGGTAATAAAAAAAAATTTTTTAAACAATATTTTGCCTTAAAATGCTCAATATTTGTTGAATTTATGTAAAATTTGTACAAAATAATATTTCTATTGCTCCAAAGAACCTATGTATATCTGTAAATCATAAGTTGCTAGAGCACTTTAAAGGCTCAAAATTGTCCCCAAAATAAGCCAATGTTTACCGTTGTTCGTACGACAGAAGCCGAATTTGTAATTTATAAAAATGAATCTGTCGATAGGTTTGTAATTTTATCTTTGAAAGGCCACACTTTTCTTTGAAATCGCTTCATTAGTTCTCGTGCAATAAGCGTGTTTTCGTGAAACTCTAAAAATTACAACTACAACATTTGAGCTAAGCCTCCATATCGAGACGTAAGACGTATTCTACGTCAAAACTACCCCAAAAGGATCAACGCCTGCGAGAATTCCCATGGCGGTTGCTCAAATGATGTAATGTTTCACACTACACTGTACTTAGACATTGGCCAGCCTTTTTAATGAAAAAAAAAAATTAGATGTGTTTTATGAAATTACACCATTAACTGAAGCGAAGAATTAAGAGTCTTATAAACAGTGAGCAACTACCTTGTATTCGTCGAACTTTAAGACAAACTCCAAAATTTCTGCTAGTTGTTTGACTAGTGCTTGTTGAGTCTCCAGATGCTGTGTAGGATTCAGTTTGCCTCCAACTAGTTGGCCCAACAATTTCGGGACGATCTTTTCTAGTTCCAGTGAGTGCTCGTAGCACCTCTTCAGCTTCTTTACCAAAGGCAAAACTGCATCCCACGCTTTTTCCTGACATTTCGGTGAAGGATCAGCAATGGCCTCCCGAATCTCCTTGCCAGCACCCTGAAAAAGAAAAGAAAAAAACATATTCGTTTAAATTCGTATATCCTTGGGTGGTTACGGCTTTTTGAATTTCAGCCACGATGTGAGATAGGGCCTTTCTATATTAAGGTAACGATATGTAAATATAAAAATTTCCCGCGGCAAAAATTTTGGACGCAAAATCTTTGTTTACTCATTCCAAACAATATTCATTAAACTTTACTGGAAAAAGCATTTAATTTTGAGAAACCGCGAAAGCTCCTATTTTGTTGAGTAGGCAATTCAGGAGTAAAGTCCTCTCTCTACGTACGAAAACCACACTCTATAAGTCACTCATCATGCCCGTGCTGGTATATGGCGCAGAAGCATGGACAACGACAACAACCGATGAGGCGGCCCTCTTGGGGTATTCGAGAGGGGCCTTTACGCGTTGGCGACGGCGAGTAACGCAGACGATGGTACGAGTTAAAATACAGCGGCTCCGCTGGCTTGGCCAGGTCTTTCGAATGGACACCAACGCTCCAGCTCTGAAAGTATTCAACTCGGAACCCGGTGGTGGTAGCAGAGGAAGAGGCAGGCCCCCACTGCGATGGAAAGACAAGGTGGAGAAGGATTTGGCTTCACTTGGCATTTCCAATTGGCGTCAGCTGGCACAGAAAGGAAACGACTGGCGTGCTTTGTTGAACTCGGCCAAAATTGCCTAGGCGGTTACAGCGCCAAATAAGAAGAAGAAGAAGAAATACTTTGTATACTGACCGTAGTGATGGCAATGAGATGGCAATAGAAATTGTTGTTTTCGTTGTTCGTAAATCTATACATATAATAAATTGTATCAGGCCGATGTCTGTACATTATAGATATTAAAGTAAAATTAATATGTGGGGTGGGTATTTATTAGAGTAACAGAAGCCAAATCAACAATTTTAAAAAATTTTGTATGTGTGTCTGTATGTTTGTACGCGCATCACTCGAAAACTAATACATGGAATTGAATGCCTAAAAAGGTTTTGGGAAGTTTACAACCAAAAATATTTTTGAGGAGGGTTGCCACCTGTTTGAAAAATGTTATTCAATTATCAAATTGATATAATGAAATATTACAATACGGGTATCAAACTAAAGAAATCTGAAAAATTTTATTCAGTTAAAGTTATATGGTAAAGTAAATACTGAATTAATACACCTTTGAGGAAAGTGCAACGATATGTAGAATCGTGTTATAAGATTATAAATTACATTTCAAGGATTAAATACCTTAGAACATACACCTGCGTTCAACTAATTAGCACCGAAATTCAAAATGATATTGTTTGCCACTTACGTTTATTTATTTATTTTTAAAAATTTTCATTTAAAACATAATTCAGTCTAAAACGAAAATCACATAAATAAAAGTTTCAAAGCTTGTACAAATTTCAAACAACTTAATCTTAAACTTAAAAATATTGTCATCAAAATTTCCAAATTATTAATCAGAATATTTAAAAAAAAAAAATTGGGTATGCAGTTTTGTAGTCTAATAAAGTGTAAGTTTCGAGTCTCTAAAAATTTTTTAGAATTTCATTGGTGGGGGGTTTTTTTCCAAATAACGTGTGATCCACAAAAAAAATTTCTAAATAAATTAACGACAATTTTTAGCGACTCTATTTGGCTTACATCTGATCATTGGATCATAAAGAAAATTATATGAGAATTGAAGGCGGTTTTGGTTTTTGCTTAAAAATTACTTGTTTTATATACACTAGTGTTCGGCCAGCGGTTGAAATTCAACCTCTAAAATTGAGATGAGTTGAGGTGGCCTAAGCTGAGCCGAGTTGAGTTGAGTTGAGTTACTTGGAAGTAAAATGAGGTAAAATGCGTTGAGCAACATACATACATATACACAACACAACATAACATGTCACTCTTCAATTTTATCCTTTTATTTTTCTCTTTCTTTGTCTCCACCTTTATCTGTATTATTTTCTCTATATTTCTATTAATTTTTATATTTATCATTTCCTTGACTTTTAACCAGTGGTACAATTCACTCCGCGATTTTAACAACTCTTGTTATTGTTAAGCCAGCTAAATAGCAATTTTAACAATTTAGCTATTCAGTAAACGTTTCCCTAAGGGCCTTGCCACACGGTCAGTATTTATTGACGTGATCCAAGTATCGGTATATGTATTGACGGTGTAGCATGCAGTATTGATGGATCGTGATCCATATCGCAAAATTTCTAAAAATTTTGAAATCTGGATCGCGGATCGCAATACGCGTCAATATGTCAATAAATACTGAATGTGTAGCACTTTCAAAACGCGATCGATACATTTCGTCAGTACATCTTGTACTTTCATAATGCCAACATCGAAAACGTATTCCCTATGCCTTCGCTCCCGTTGCTTAAAACCTTTTAAAACATATTGAATTAACACTGGAAACTTGAAAATACTTGTGGAATGCATTATCTGTAGATTATTCGTACAAAATAAAAATATTTTTTTGCGCCATAATAAGCGTTCGGCACAAAAATTATGCAAATACTGACGCGATAAATATTGAACATGTAGCATTCGTGCGCGATCCATCAATCCATTAATATGGATCGCGATCCAAATATCGTGATAATTACTGACCGTGTGACAGGGCCCTAACAACATTCGCTATCGCCAAATCAGCTGTTGTCGTTAACGATAACAAAGGCCGCTAATTTGACGACGTCTAGATTGGTGTTGTTAATAAAACATAAAAGGTACGTTCTACAATTTTTTCGTATGAAAGAAATGCACAGCACCGCTAGCAAAAAAAATATCAAAAATCAAAGGATCTTTCAGCAACATCAAACTTTAACTTCATTGTACTAAAATTTAATGAGCTTCAAAACCGCATACATATTTTTTTTTATAATTTTCCAATAGGGCCTAAAACAAATATAGAAAACTGGAAGTTAAAACGTGATGATTATATTTTTTTAATCTTACAGGAACTGAATATGCCTTGAATTTAAAAGAATTTAATAATTAAGGTTTTCAATTTAATACGTGTACATTGTTTATTAAAAAAAATATAAATATAATATACATATTTATGTGCATATTTAAATATTTCTTTATTAATCATCCTGACATTAGCATAATAAATTCGGTCTTGAAAATAAATATGTACAAAATGTGCATACAGTGATTTTTTAATAACGGCTTTTTTCCATTTCATCGACGATCTGAGATAGGGCCTTTCTATATTAAGGTAACGATATGTACTATGTATGCACATTTACAAAAATTCTTAATTGTCATACAGGATATTGGACACAAAGCTAAATCTATGAATGAGAACTCTATAAGAAACATAACGCGATTCTTGCATATTTTCATTTGAATTTACATTCTTTTGTGTGGCAACTCGTGTCTATAAAAACTAGCAGGCCCCCTTCTCAAATGCAATACGACTTTTAACGGTAACGCATTTTTACTAGTAGTTAGGGTAGGCTAAGTATTTATTATCTGCGTATACATATACATAAGTATACAAATGTTTGTACATACCCAGCAAAAACTTTTCTTTTCTTGGTAAGCGCTTACATTTTGTATCAAAACCAAATTTTTCACTTTCTCGCTTACCCACTGCATTTTTACAATTTCTCGCTTCCCTCCAATGACATGCCCAGGTTTAAGTAATAGGTTTGTTCGTCGAAAATCCAGCAAGAATTATCCAACACTCAAAATATCAGAGAGTAAGAAAAAATTCTCTCAAATTCTCTCTCATGTTGAGAAACTTGCAAATTTCTGCACGAACGCAAATTTGCAGGAATTTGCAAGTTTCGCTGCCAGCTGGCGTCCACGGTTGCATTTCAAACATAAAAAATTTTTATAGAATTTTTAAAATTCTTTCGGATGGCCAAAAACAGGATATACATGTATATTTCTTGTTGTTCTGACTTTCTTTAACATACATTTCAATTTCTTCATCGTACTAGCTGTCGGGTTTCTTAAATCGACTCTGGTTGCAATTGCATTCCGATTGCGAATACCATTTTTTTCAGCCGAATTAAGTTCAAATCATTGGAATTAACTAAATTAATTATATCAACAATTATTTACTTCCTTTTTTCATAAAAAAATCGCTCGTGTTTATAAATTTTTAAATTTAACGAACTAATTTATTCAAATTATTGTAAACAAAAATGCAACCATGCGCCACAACCACATGTTTTTCGTGTTTGCAAATTCTTGCTGGCAAAATTTTTTCCAGCAAGAATTTGCAACTTCTCTCCAAGAGAACTGTCACTTTGCTCTCACAATTTTTGAGTGTTGGATAATTTTTTGGTCTGCGATTTGGGCAAAAATCGTGATAATTCGTACAAATTTTTTGCTCGACGAACAAACCTAATGTGTTCTGTAAACTAGAAAGTATGTGGTGAATTCCGAAAAGTGCTTATCGAGATTCACCACACACTGTTTTCCCACTGCATTACCAGTAATCTTATCTTGAGGCGTATTGTAATGCGTTACTCCATCGATACAAAAAGTAAGCGCTTGCCAAAGAATCAAAAGTTTTTGCTGGGTTCTTCATATGTACTAAAGGTCTGCATCGGAATTCAGTTTGCTTCACTGTGAAGTTTTTTTTCAAATATGTAAAGTACTCATACTCTAACAAAGAGGGCATGGAAGGAAGAGAAGTGAAGATATTGAGCGCTGTATACATAAAATAAAGTACTCAAACAAATTATGTTCCGAAAAAAAGAGGAACATAAATCAGCAATACCATTCACATTCTTCCATTTGAAGGTAGAAAATATAAAACAAAATGTATATTCATAAGTTACAAAATTCCAAACGCTGAGTGTTTTGTATGTGAAGTAAAATATTCAAATCTACTGTACTCTGTTTGGCTAGAAGTTTGAATGAATTCATGCAGCCCTCTAGTATGTATGTATGTATGTCTTCACGTAGACAATAAACAAATTTCAAAATTATGATTGACTGTATGTATCTAATTCTGTATGGGTGTATACATATCTGCCATGTGTAAAACGATGACCGCCGGAAGTGGTCAAGCATATTAGGGAAATCCACTCGAGTGAAACAAGGGTCAGTTGTAAACGGTACTCATGGTCAATGGAATTGGAATTCATTTCATCAAATTTTCCGCATCAAATAAAGCTTAAACACACTCGAGAATAACGAAACCAAAAGACGAATAGAGCGCTGAAAATTCTTAAATGCTGACCAAATTTAGAAAAGAAATTACTCATTACTTGTGCCGCAAAGAGGTTTCTTTATTATTTCGAGCAATATTTATTTGGCGTGAAAGTCAGTTTACTTCATTGTAGGCACTCTTTATTTGCATATGTATGTATGTCTATATACACTAGGCGACAAATGAAAGTATACACTTTATTCTAATATAATATTCACAATTATTTTCATGAAAAATTGTTTGCCTTATTTATTTATGGAAATATAGTTCATTCTATAATATAAACCATATAAATCAAAGTTTCACACTTAATATAATCTTCACAAAAATTCACAACAATTTTATTAAAATTTTCAACTTTTTATTCAGAATTTCTGGAAAGCAGTTTTATAGCCCATTCGATTTTAGTCAAATGAAGCGCAAGTTTCAGCCGGCTAGAAAATCGCGTTGATTCTTGAGAGTTTTTTTTCTTAGACGTATTTTGCACTTGGCTTAGTGTGCAAACGTACACTTTTTATGAAAATTGAGATTTTAATGCAGCAAGATAGAACAACTCAAAATACATCATTACAAAAAAAAAAGTTACCGTAATGTCGTTCTTACTTGTTGTTATGCAGTGGTATGCAAATGTGCTAAGTCCAAAAAAAAAAAATCAAGACAAAATATAAACACGTCCGCTTACACGATAACTCTAGCAAAAACGAAGGTAGGTTGGTATTGAAAATGGGCGAAATCGGACTGTAACCACGCCCACTTCCCACATAAAGGTATTCTCAAAAAATGCAACTGCGATATTTCAGCAAATATTGGATCCAAATTGTTGAAAACTAGTATGTGAAGTAGAATTTCGGTAACAAATATTATTATGAAATTCTTGGAAACTGGGCCTGACCACGCTCACGATAAAATGCTGTATCTCAGTAGCCCATTCACCAATCCTTACCAAACTCGGTAACAAATGTGTAACACGGTAACCGATGTAACCGGGTACCCGGGTAATATACACATCGCACACCTATGGTTCGAAAAAATAGGCTTTCGCACCCGACACCTTCTGAAAGTTAACAAAGCACGCTCAGCCACTGATAATGTCAGTGAAACGTGTAACAGCAAATTTTCTATCACGCTATGAAATTCGTGTTTAACATAAAACAAGGTAGACTCCCAGATTATCTGAGTGATATCCTACGATTCGTATTTACTTAGGGGAAATAATAGTTTCAGGCGGCACCCTGAAATTGTGCATATGGAAACTGTGCATACGAAATAATGCATATGAAAAAAACCGAAATAATGCATTTTATGCACAGTTTCGGTTGAAAACCGAAATAATGTATATGAAAAAAAACCGAAATAATGCATTTTATGCACAGTTTCGGTTGAAAACCGCAATAATGCATACGAAAAAAACCGAAATAATGCATACATGCACAGTTTCGACTCAAAACCGAAGTAATGCATATGACAAAAACCGAAATAGTGCATACATGAAAACGAACTTCTCTCTGAGTAGGCGGCCTTCGGCCGCGCTTAGGGATTATAACCCTTACTAAGTAGAATTCTCCTTTCTGTGTTGCCGGAAAAGGGGACCGGAAGTATTTTTGCGCAGAACTTCTTTCTGCGTAGGCGGCCTTCGGCCGCGCTTAGGGATTATAACCCTTACTAAGTAGAATTCTCCTTTCTGTATTGCCGGAAAAGAAGGGCGGACGTATTTTTGCGCAGAACTTTTCTCTGCGTAGGCGGCTTTCAGCCGCGCTTAGGGATTAAAACCCTTACTAAGTAGAAGTAAATAATTCATATTAGAAAAAACGAAATTATCCATATGCACACTTTCGTTAGAAAACCGAAATAATGCATATAACAAAAACCGAAATAATGCATGCATGCACAGTTTCGGTTGAAACCGAAATAATGTCTAAATGCACAGTTTCCATATGCGCAATTTCGGTGCCCCGTTTCAGGCTGCCGCTGTATAAAACGGAAATAGATAAGAGGAATGTCTTTTATAAGGGATTAAAATGTTATAATGAACTTCCAGCTCAAATACAAAATTGCGAAAACGTTGGTACCTTCAAAAGGCTGCTACTTGATCACTGTAGAACATTGGATATCAGATAGAAAGGTCCGGCATGGAAACTAGTCCTTTCCATCCGTACTGGCTGGATGACTCTGGATTTAGTCCATTCAGATCACCCATAATGTATGAAATAAGAAGGTCGGCATGGAAACTAGTCCTTTCCGTCCGNTAAAGAAGGTCGGCATGGAAACTAGTCCTTTCCATCCGATAAAATGGCGCGACTCTGGATGTCGTCCATTCAGATCGCCTGCCGGTAGAGAAGTTTATAAGAAGCGGCTTGGAAACTAGTCCTTTCCAACCGCTCAGTTGTGGCGGTTCTGGAAATTACACTCTTAGACCGCATATCGTACGTCATATATTTACGGTACTGCTTGGAATCCCGTCCATTCCAACAGCATCGAGAATATGCTATCTTAGTTAAATATACATACTATTATATAGCTTAGAAGGAAAAATGTAAAAGGTTAACGTATTTTAAGCAGTAAATTTAACTTTACTTTTAATGTATATTGCAATACATAATTCAAATGTATATACGTGAATGTATATAGGTCAAATGACTGTAATAAATAAATAAATAAATAAATGTTGCCATACACTGGTGGCACGATAATTAGAAACGATTTGCCTTTACGAGTTTTGTCCGTTTTTTTACTAGTTTATTAGCATGCATGAAAATCATATAACCAGGGTTCGGATTTGCCTCATTTTGGCCCCTCGCTCGCTCGTTA
>NW_016175354.1:0-10098 GCF_001687245.7 Rhagoletis zephyria
GCTTGTGATTAATCATATGATTAATTAATCGATTTTTTTTTTGCCATCCCTAGGCGGAACGTTATTTGTATGGGAGGCAAATTTTCATGAAACTAGCACCTTATTATACTAAAATTTAATAGGGAACGCTCTTCAAGTGGCCGGCACTGTATATACACACATATAGTACGTACATACAAGTGTGCATATGTATCAAATCCTTTAGGTCGGAGTCTTCGTATTGGATATGTAATAAATACCGTTTATGAAGGCCAGTGCACTAAGTACATACTATAAGGCTAATGAACTACTGTCAAAGCGTAGAGCTAAACATACACATAAGTCTTCAATAGTTTCGAAAGGGACACAAAAATTAGGACACTCCATTGGCGTGGAAAACGTATAATTTCTTGTGTTGTTGTTGTTGGTTCTTGACTTTTCCGTTATATGTAATTGATGGAGGGAAAAGTATTTCCCTTTTCTTCGATATTTTTCAGAGCAAATTTTCATAATATAAAAGTAATTCTCATTTAGTCTTAACTGTGCAGTGACTTCTTAACCGCGAGTCATGCAAATAAATTAAAAAAAAAAATATTGGGACTGGATTCAATTTGCATACAAGTCATCTCACTCGCTCTAAAATTGATTCAGTTCTGCTTCGTTTTAGTAGCGACGGAAACGGTACTGAAATTTGTTCAGTCACTTTTCTATTGTTAAATCATTCTTACGATATAACTAAGCCAAATAGTTGCTCGGGAAAACCAAATTCAAGCATTGCGGTGTATATGAAGCTCATTTTCGTGCTATTGATGGCGGCTTTGCAGGGTAATATAACTCAGTGAATTATCACGAGTTGAATCAACGACTCAAGCTCATTTGAATGAGTCAGCTCAGTGAGGTGGCTCAATTGAGCTATGACGCTATGGACCAGCTTTTGAGTGCGCTTAAACATAGGTCAGGTAAATAGGGGCGAGATGGGGATTTCATATACACATGGAACAGTATTCGCAGAATACCATAGCATATATACATAACTCCATTCTTTCTTAAGTCGACTTAGGCGTTATTGCTTATGACCACAGATATTAAAGATTTACTTGAGCTCTACGGAATCATAATAATAAACTAATCTTTGAAAAAATTTAAAAAAAAGCATCAAAAATCGCATTATTACGATTCCGTTGAAATTTTGCATAACTATTTTTAATAAGATTTTTAAAGCTTAAACTATTTTGTCATGTGAGGGTATTTTTTTGAAAAAGTTCTTTAAGAAAATATTTTTACTCATAAAAACTCAATTTTTGGAGGTATTTTCAAAACGGTCCAGCTCACGTAAGTCTTAATTTTTTTTCGAAATATTTTCGTGGAAGTCTTCAAATGTAATAAATTTTGTAATCCCGGCGGAAAACCCGAAACTTTTTTTTTGGTTATGCAGTCTAATGCATACTCAGATAACCCCATTTATCTACATATAAATGCACGTACATATATATGTATTTATGTATGTATAATTTGTCAAAAAAATTTCCACTCAAAAATTTATGAGTACATACTCAAAGGTTTTTTGTAATATCTCGAGCTCGAGCGAGTTGCTCTCGAGCAATGATAAAAGTGGAAAAATTCCATAAAAAGCCAAATTGATGTGCTACACACTCGTACATTCGCTCTGTTAGGAGTACCTACGGCTTGACAAACTGAAAGAGTGACAGCGTTCACAGGCGCACAGCAAAAAGCTAAGTCGGTTTGGCCAGCTATTCGTGTAGTCGTTGATTGATGTTGTGACGAGTCGTAAAGCGATTTTTTAGTGGCATTTTAAAAATGGGAAATTACTGTAATTGATGAGAAGAGCTTTATAAATAATAAAAGCTATGGGTGAAGAGCTTTTCAGTTACTGAAAAAGAAAAGTTGAACTTGAACTGGGGCAACACTTTGTAACAAGTGCTTATGGCTATAGGTATTATTTTCACATTTTTTGTAGGGCACGCAATGTAATTTTGTTTCCAGTGGAAACGGCGCCTTTACACAAATACAAATTGGTTACATATAAATGTACATAAAATTTGTAGGCAGCAGTAAATTTTTTAAGTAATTATTCAAGCTAACGAATTTCCCGGATTGAATGCTCATACCCGGATATACATACCTAAATGCCTGGAAATGTATCTTAGAAATTCATTTGGTTACTTATGGACATTCATAAAAAAATAAACTCTCCATTTGATTACACTTTTAGTCGTTTTCCGCAGGGATACTTTTTATCTTTTTCACAAATCTTTTAACTGTGAAATGACACATCGAATGGGGATGAGGAAAAATCTTAACAACTAGAAAAGCACTGGGAATCCAACTGACTTGCTTGCTGTCTGGAATTAGTTCTTGTACGAATTATTATGATTTTTGCACAAATCGAGTTCGTGCAGGCCAAAAAATTATCCATCACTCAAAAATTTGGAGCGCAAAATGGCATTCCTCTTTGCATTACGTTCGGTAACAACGTTTTAATTTTAGCAGTAATTTTTTAAAGCATATTTTTAGGCGCTAGACCCATTTTAACCGCGCAAGACAGGTGTGTATTTAATTAAATATGAAAGCAAAAGTTTTTGCTGCTCACTAACATTTCATGAAAATAATAATATTGAGAATAAGACTAGCGCGACCTCTAAATAAACTTCTTTTCAAAATAAAAAAATAAATAAAAAAAAATTTTATATCAAAAAATAAAATTTTTAGAGGCATCGTTTATAAAAGACAATTCAACCACTCTAAGCTACATATTTATAATTTTTAAGTTAAATACCCAGATATGAACGGCTTTGGAAGGTTTGTCTTTAAACCACTTTTACCGAGTCATAGCCCCACTTTATTGGGAGCTTATGAAGCATAATTGATATGTACATTAGACGGTATCACCTTAAAAGTAAAAAAAAAATCGCCCTACAATCCTGAGTCTTAATATTTTTACAATGCAATTTTAGATAAGATTAGGAGCCAACTTTTTGTTGGAGAACTTACCCAAAAGATCTCAGATCTTTGCAGCCTAACGTACGACCCTAATGTCAGTAAATTAATGCTCGCCAGAAATAAGGAACGGTAAAATGACACAAAGAACACCGAGACACTTGAATTTAATTTTAGGCCGGAGATTACCGATCTATATACATGTACATGGCGTATGAGTAACATTCTTTCCTGCCCATATATCATCCAAAAAAAAAATGATTACGCATTTTCATTTGACCATTCACAATTTTTTCATTTGCCATTGATTTTTTAGTAAAAAGAATGTTACTCATACGCCATGTACATTTAATACAAACTTACAAGAAACTTACAAAAGATCTGTTATTTTTTCCTGTTAAAATATCAATCATGAGATTTTTTCATGAGATTTACCCTACAGCGATTAGAACTATTTGAAAAAAAAAAATTGATTGCCGAATGTAGGTGCCGGCGAAAAATGTAAAAGCGCGACCCCGATGAAGTGGTGAAGTGAAAAAACAAATTCACAATCGATATAAAACTTAGTTTCTCATAAAATGCTTTCACTTCACTACTTCATAGAACGAGAATTGACCCAAGGGATTCAATAAATTTTTTTTTTTCGAAATTGCCTTGCACAAATACTTCACACTTAGGACTGTAAGGAGAACTTTTTTTGTTTTGCTTGTAAAGTGGTACGGTCTAAGGTACATATATATATACACTGGGGGGCAGAAAAATAATAGACTCGCCTTACTTTGAAAAGTTTTGGCTATATTTCCATAGTTTATTTCATGTATAATATTTTTATATAAAAGCCAGGCTAGTTATACAAGAAACACTAATACATCCTCTTTTCAAACTTTGTACACAAATTATAAAAAGTCGACCAATTTTCAAACCAAATTTTTAAACTTTTTATTTAGAATTTCTATTAAAATTTTTTGTATGCTATAATATAAAGTGGAAGTGGCTAGAAAATACCGTTCTAAAAATTGTGAATAAAAAGTTTGTAAATTTGGTGAAAATTTTTTTTCGAATTTTTATAATTTTTGTTCAAAGTTTGAAAAGCGAATTTATATGATGTTTGTTGTATAACTATCTAGGCTTTTATATAAAAATGTTAAACATAAAATAAACTAAATAAATATAGTCAAAACGCCAGTGTACATACTTATGTTTGTATGTATACAACTGTCCGAATAATTAATGATTAGATCTGTGGTCATATGGAATAAATAGTAGCTTCAAATGTCAGGCTGGCTTTAGTATATTGCGATAAATTTAAAATTATGAAAGTATTTCCATATTCCCAAATTTAAATGAAGGTTGCATTAATGCGATCTTTAAACGGTAAATTTTATTCAAATATATGAGCGCATGGCGAGAGTTTAAAAAACTACCTGTAATATCTCGGTGAGAGGGTTGACTTGAGATTGCACGTGCATTTTGAAAAGGTTATTTAACAATGAATATGATCACATGTACACACACAAAACAGAAATACACACATACATTAGGGTGCCCCAGAATTTATATATTTTTTCACTTTGACCTAATTAGCATAGGGTGTAATTTCCACCATCCAATTTCAAATTTGATATTTAGAAAACACGGTTTTTGAATTGTGCCATCTTCAGTGTTATTCTTCGTTCGCATAAAAAGTAATGTACGTATGCATCTTTTTCATTGAAAAAGCGGAACGACCAATTTTTTCGCTGTCTTTTTGATGACAAAATCTAGAAATTGCTGTTAATAACATTTCCTGTAAATATACAAGTCTACTATGCCAGCTCAGCTGGAACTTTGAGTTAACTCATGCAGAGCTCTAATATGTTCTTACATAGTATGCATATAAACTCAAGGCCAAAAATATTTGCATAGAAAATTTTTTACCACATATTTAAAATTTTTTATTAAAAAATTTGAGTATCTAATACTACAACCAAAAAAAAATAAAATACAATTTCTTTACTTTGTAGAAGTATTTTCAATAATTCTTCATGGCATGGCAATTTTCAAATTTTTGATAAAATTTTTAGAATTTCTTTGAGTTCGCAATTTGGCAGCCCATTAAATTTTAGTAAAATAAAATGCAAGCATATGGGACTTACCGATGAATTTGGCAATTTTTACACGCAGTTTCCCCCTTAAAAATAAAATCGAAAATACTTTGTATGGAAAAAATGCGAATTCCGCAAAAAACAAATTCTCAAAAATTAACGCGATTTTTTTAAAAGTTCAAACTCTTATTTCTATACTAAATCTTAATGGGCTTTAAAAGTGCATTCTAAAATAAATCCGATCAATCCGTGGAAAATTTGCATGGAAATTTATTGAATTTTAGAAATCGTATTATTTTGTTTTGTTTTTGTTGCAGTATTAACGACATTTTTATAAAAAACTATCGAAAAAAATTAAAATAAAAATCTTTGCTGATGTTGTAAAAATTCTCTGGGCAAATTCGTTTGGCCCTAAGTGCACATATGTATACATATATGTACATACTTGCATACATGTACAACCAACGAGTACACGTTGCACATGCCTATGTAAATATAGCTACACACAAACATATGAAATGATTGATGATTAATTTAAATAAATGAATATTCAGCATTCATAACTAATAGCTATTGAAAGAATGTGCTAGACTTAAGTTCTGGAAAAATCTTCNCTTAAAAAAAAAAAAAAAAAACAAAGAACAAAACTGTTTGCATGCACATAATAATGTTATAACCATTTAACTGTTTTTAGAATCTCATTAAATTTTAAAACCTAAGTAGGTACTTTTAAATTTTATGGCATGAGCACTAACTAATTGTAAGATTTTTAAACAAAGACAATTGGATATTTGCGTAAAAAAGCTTACATTTATTGTAAGTTAAGTAATTAACTAAAGCTTTTTTAAGCTTGTTTTGTTTTATAGGAACAAGTAATAAAAATAAGACAATAAGCTAGAATACGCATCTTAGATCAAAAAGCAATTAATTTTAGTTAACTTTTGCCATTTTTTATTTTAGACATTAGGGTGGTAGCAACTGAGATCTGGTTTGTTGGGCATAGAACGGGGTACTTGGGGACAATGAACTTTTGGATGGAAAAATTTTCCCCTCGAGTCAAAAACACCCATATACCATACTTTAAGATCCGACTGTAAATACCGACGAAAAATCTAAGGAGACGAAAAAAATCGAAATTGCCTTGTAAAAACACCTTAGATTGGACGGTGAACTTGCTTTTCTGATACGGTCTAATGTAGGTATGTACATACGGCACGCCCTCTTCAATACAGGCACAACTCAAAAATCAGATCCGACAATATATGTAACTGCTTGTGGATCGTTCAGATTGAACGCCTTTAATACAAAAATAGGTATAATAGTAGTTTCCCAGTTAGAGAATATAATTGGAATTGGGTTATAGAGAAATTGGACCAAGGTTTTTTTGAGTTGTGTGCGTTTTACAAAGTGCCAAGTAAAAAAGGATATACACTGGCGGCAAAAAGTATTGGCACATCAAATTTTTCACAATATATGCAAATTTTTTTTTTCTAATATTTTTCCGCCATTTTTTTTTTTATAAAAATATGGTTCGTTTACAACAAAAAAACATAATAATATAACTCCTTATATTTTTGGAAAACTCCCGAAAATTCAGCAAATTTTCAACTTCCGACTTTTTTGAAGTTTTTTTAGTAGCAAGATTTGTAGCCAAATCAATTTTATTATAACAAAGTACAAGCTTTAAGTAGCTAGGAACTGTCGTTGATTTTTGGCAAATTTTTTTTTTCACACTGTCTCTTCCATATAAAATTTTTTTTTGAAAATGCTTTATATGGAAAAAATGCAAAAAGCCTTCAACAATAAAAATCTCAAAAATCAATGCGATTTTTGACTAACTCCGAACTTGCATTCTTTTACTAGAATTTAATGGGCTGCAAAACTGCATATTCAAAAAAATTCTAAAAAGGCTGATTAAAAAGTTGAAAATTTGCACAAAGTGCTGCGAGTCTCAAAGTAGTTCCGAGTTTTTTCGTTTTGGCGGAACGCTACTAAGTATTGGTTTGTTTATTAATTGAAACGGAGAATCATTTTTCTTCTGAATTGCTACTTTTGCTGGACTTTACACTAAAAAATTTTATATAAACAAACTAGAATTCAAAAATCGGGCTAAACTGGTGTCTTGCTAGCTTTATAAGCTTTCATTAAAATTGAATAGTCAACAATTTTACTGAAAAACAGATCGATAAAATTTTACTGGTTTGAAAATCTTGTTTGGCTTTCGAAATCATTGCTTTCCGAATTCGTTTGTATAAGCAACAAACTGATGGCATAACCTTCACCAGCAGCAATGAAAGTTCATTAATTTGTGAGCACAAATCGTTTAGATGATGGACCAAACATCCACTTACACTTACAAATTAGTATGTATGTATGTATGTATGTATGTAGATAGATATATTTTACGAGCTGTGCAAGTGCATGCAAACAAACAAACAAATAAAACAGCAGTGGCAATTAATGCTATGGTGTAACCACCTTCACCAATTGCAACATCAATAACAATATGTACAATAATAACAACAAAAACAATGAAGCCAACGGCAACATGTAAACTACAGAGATAGCAACTAAACGAGGCAACAACAAACACAACAACAACAGCGACAGTAACTCGACGTCTGTCATATCAAATTCATAAACTAATAAACCTGCGACGTTGTGGAAACAAACTAAACGACAACAACGACAACAACAAATCAAGCAAAGAATGAATTGCAATAACAACAATTTAATAGACACAAATAGATGGCAATAATAACAATTCTTCTAATGAAATCAACTTAAATGCAACGCCTGCAATATAAGCAGCAGTATTTAAGCGGCGGATAGAACGGGGCAGGCAGGGTAAGGGTGGGGAAATGAATTAGAAAGGAAAAACATAACAGCGCTTTGTTGTAACAACGTCAACTGTTGACATTTGAAAGCGCCACCCAAACTAAAATTTTCATCAAGAATGAAATGGGAAATGTACTTACATACATAAATTACGGCAGCACCTCGTTGGAGGGTGATAAGTACTACTCGGAAGAGGCTCACACAAAATGTGTATATTAGACTGTACCACTTTACAAACAAACAAAAAAAAAGTATTTTCGCAAGGCAATTTACAAAGAAAATTTGCCTTTTGCAATAAAATTTTTTTAATAGTTCTACTAAAACAAAAAAAAAACTTGCTCAGCAAAAATTTTAATGATTTTTTGGGAACTTTATAGGAAAATTGTAATTGTAAGACAATTGTTATGTCTGGCCAAAAATGTTGAAAGCTCATATCTTTCGAAAGACTTCTTGAATGACCTGCTAAGGAGCAGAATTTAGCGTTATTCTGTTTCTGTTTTAGCAATAAGTAAAAATCAAATGAAATTAAAAAAATATATATCTTTCATTTGGGAACAATAAAAAATTTTAATTTAAAGAAAAATAAATTGAAATTAAAAAAAAAATATTAAAAAAAGGAAAAACAAGTTTCTAAAAATGAAATTAAAAATATTTTTTTTTTAACTAAAAAAATTTTTGTATTTTCTGTATAAAACATTAACATGTAGAAATTTAATTAAAATAGGAAAAAAGTCGGCCCGGCCCACTCGGCCATTGTGACTGTTGAAGCTTTAAAAGAAAATCTAGATCTAAAAAAAAGAAAAAAGAAATTGAACTAATAGAATAACAACAAATAAAAGTTTATAAAAATTTTATGAAATCAAAAAAAAAATATATAAATTTTTTTGGAACCATAAAATCTAAAAATCAAATTTAAAAGAAAATACATAGAAATAAAATTAGCTGCTAAAAATTAAATAAAAATAAAACAAAATATATTTTTTTCTTAAAAAAAATTTAAATCCAAAAATTAATTGAAAAATAAAATAAAATATTTTTTTCCTTTCTAAAACAATGAAATTAAAAAACAAAACTAAAATTAAATGAAATAAAAACTTGTATATATAAGTATACTTTTAATAAATAAAATCTGAAATTGAGGTTAAAAAATATTTAACTTCTACCTGTAGATTTATTGTTGTTTTTATATGCCCTTTTTTACATAAAAAATATAAAAAATTCCACTGTCTGAGGACTCCAAGCTGAGGACTCCAAGCGACTGTCAATGCCGAAGATTTATGACGACAAATGTAAAAAGGCGGCCAAAAATCTAAAATTTTTTTCAAAAATATTTTAGACTGTATGTGCGGCGTGCTTTTTTCTGGTGCGCTCTAGTGTACTTACATATGTATGTATATATAAAAACTACACATATTTGGTGCATATGTACTTGTAAATGTTTAAACAATGCAATTTGAGATGGAGATGCCAGCCTTCCTGCCACGTTTTCGCTTAACTATTCACTTTCAAAACCCCAACCTCCTCCGTTCACCAAACGCTCCACAATTAGCATCACCACCAGTCATACTACACCCAATTGCCATCCTAGTCTCTCCCCATCATTCATATTACCCTCCCAAAGCGACATTTTATAGCAAAGTTGGCAATGGCTATTGTTCAGTAGCTGCAAGTCGCACGTTGCATGTTGCACATTTGCACACTGACAAACGCAGCCATTTATTTTCGCTTCGTCACGCTCAAATTGTCATTTGTGTGTTGACAGCAGCAACCTGAGCTGTGCTGGGCTGAGCTGCACTGAGCCACTGTGGTGTTTGTTTGTCTTTCTGTGTTCAAATTGGCATACACGAGTCACACACGCCGTATATATTTTTAACGGCCGTATACATATGTATGTAAGTATGTATGTATGTATGTATGTGGTTTGAACAAATGAACCTGAAAATTGGTCAATATTGATGAAAGGCGTGTGTAAGCTTGAATGATGTGACAATTGACAGCGAATGTGGCCGCGACAAGCGATAGAGAAAGTGTGCGCGATTTTCATTTCATTCTACGAAGAGGCTTCGGATATCACATAAAAACAAAAAATACTTTAAACAAAACTACTTTAAACAAATTTGCTTAAGCTATATGATTTGTTAAAAGTCAATTTTATAATATTGCCCGTAGTTTTGAAAGTTAAAAATCACCTACAAATTTAAAAGACATTTTGTATGAAAAATTATTAAGATGGAAAGGC
>NW_016175355.1:0-10098 GCF_001687245.7 Rhagoletis zephyria
ATTTAACATAAAAATTTGCACTGAGCTTGACTGTAAATTTTAATTGAATGAATACACTTTGGATCATTCAGTAACACACGGAAAAATTTGTCCGGACACTTGAAGAAAATGTCGGTTTGCTTCTGCTTTTCTACAACTGCTTTAATTTGGTAAAGCATTACCTATGACCAAAAGTATGCAACAGCTTTCATTATTCAGTCCATGAATTTTATAGCCAATTACATATTTTTAAGAAAATTTGTGGTCAACATTGTATAACGGAACCAATGTTTTATTTGTACAAAACGATATTTTCATTGCCCAATACCAGGCGCTCATACATACATATGCATGAAGTAGCAAGCTTTCGATACGCATTCATTTTTTTAAGACCTTTTTAATTTTTTTTTAGAAGGCTTTGAACTTCACAAAGTATAATTTTGGAAATTTAAAAATTTATACAAACAATTTCGTACGCAGAAATAGAAAACTTTTTACTTCACACGTATGAGCGCCTGGTATTGGGAAATGAAAATATCTTTTGGATCAAATAACAACTGGTCATAGAGATCGCCGCGCGAAAAAAGGAACTGAAAGAACTAAGTCAAAACAAGTTTAAGGAACTTTCTCTCGAAGAACCATTTTCGAACTAAAGTGCATGTTAAAATTAATCAAGAAAAGACTGAAAGATAATTATACAAATAAAGTCAACGAAAGACTTGGGACACGAACTTTTCTTTCACAAAATACAGTTCCATAAATAGATCGTTCACCCAAACGATAAACGATCTGGAAGTTGAAATTAGACAGCTTTCCTCTGGCTTAAAATTAACAACCATGGTTCTTAATGAAACGATTTTTCATCCCAACATGCACACGCCCGTCTTATTCTTAACGTTAATTACTCAACACTTTTTTTCTCTAGCCGAACGTTCCCCATGCTTTTGTTCTTCTTTGATTATCGTGGAAAACGTTCTCGATATTTTCGTTCTCATTAAATTCCTATTGAAAACGTTACCGAAAGTTTAGTTCCCTTTCTGTTCTTCTTGAGAAAGTTCCCGTGTTGCTTGCTCGCATTTTTTACTTTACAGAAACGTTCTGAAACCGTTTGTTCTCATTTTTCTTCCGTTCATACTGGTCTCAATACTATTGTTCCCGTTTGGTTCTTTTCGGGAACGTTCTTGATATTAGATTTTGTTCTCATGCAGAACTAAACCCAAACTGTCCCTAATGTTTTGTCCTGCNCATTGGTTGCGCTTGTCGTTTATAGATCTTCGCACTACCATTTACACTTCTCTTTCGTCAATAGGTGTACGTCCGTCCGGCTGTTTGCACGCTTTTATTGTACTTACCAATCGCATTAACACAGTATCCAAGTTCTGCTGTGCCATCCATAAGTTTGTTATCGGTGTGAGCGTTAGCCGCAAACTTGGCCTGCTTCTGTTGCTGCTGCTTGTCGAATCCGAATTTGTCAGTGATCTGAATTGATTGCACTAATAGCATATCTTCTTGACTAGATTTACTATCTGTAGTTGAGGCAGTCGTTCCACGTCTACTACGCAGGCTAAGGCGTTTTTGCTGTTGCTTCGGTTTAAGATGTTTATAATGTTCACGGCTGCTTTGCACAGTGCCTTCGAATGTTGCTACGAATATTTATGAAAGAGGTGGCGGGAAAATATTGATTATATGATTTTTATCTAGCGAATAGATTTATTGTATGTTTTATATAAATATATACATACATACATACTTAAAGTATTTAAAAATGATAATAACAAAATTTCTGTAGGAATTTACAATCCTTTTGACAGAAAAAAAAATCATCGTCAATTTAATTTTCATTTTATTTTATCGATTACTTAATCCTAATATATATTTGTATAGCAAAAGTTATCGGCCAAAGTTAGCTGAACGTTGATATCTGTACCTTACTCACTTCCATTGTAGCTACTGATTTACTTACTTGTAACATTCAGCGAACGCCTTCTTCGACCATACGAATTCATCGGCCTATATTCACCAACTCCGTCTTCTTGATCGCACTGTACCGGATTGCATGTAGGCATACAGGGTGTAACAAGTGCACGGAATTGTACCAACTCCGAAGTAGGAAATTTGAATGCATCAAAGTGCGAAAGTAGTATTTTCGCCGACGTCGAGCTTTTGTAAATCGGTCCCATAATTAAGAGATCTGTGGGGCACCCATTTGAGTCGATTAGCGTAATCTCCGCATTGTCATTGCCGTCCATAGCGACAAGCTCGCGTACAAAGATTTCATACGGACTTTGCGCGTCAAGTATTTCGAATTTCAGCGCCAGTGGATCACCAACTTCAGCTGTGCGCAATACATCACTGCCATCACGTGATGTAATTTTCATTAGTACATTCGGTGAATCGACAATCACTTCTTCGCTCAATGCTGGCTCATAATCATCCTTGACATCAAGCAACACCTCATTTGCCACCGATTTGTTCGACAAATCATATTGACAAGTGACAGCCAAACCCAAATCGGATGAGGTGACAATTGTATCGTGGTGTTGGATCACCACATCGTTCATATAACGGCCGGTATTGCTTTGGTGTACGTTGCATTCGAGATTCTGATAGCCCATGCGTAATTCAAAGTCTAGTGCTGTTCTTACATCGACCGCGCACGATTTGGGTGAACCCTTGGCGTAGACTTTGCCATCAAATAGTTTCGAGGTACGAATGCGTGCAACCATATCAATGGCGCCACATTCGATGGTCACATTGTAGCAAGATGAGAGTTCAAAGGTTGTCGCTTCGGGTACATCAAGGTAAGGATCTTGCACGTCAGTGAGTGTGGTGCGACTGTGATGAGAAAGCCGACACACCATATCGCCGGTGTCGCCGTAATCGTAAGAATGGCATCTGGAAGGAAGAGCGATAGCGTGTAGGTTAGAGCAGTGTCGAAAGACTGCTATTTAGGAAATCATTTTAGAGAATGGCCACTCATCATATTTCGAAGCCGAAACCGAAACGAACCGAACAACTTGGGCTAATTCTTTTCAAATCCCGAACGAAATTAACCCCCAAAATTGTAACGTACGTAAAATTTACGTATATGCTTTACATAAAGAGCTGTTATGTCACCTAGGTACCACATAAAAATTGTTCGCTTTACCAATGCTTCCTTCAATCTCTTTACATTTGAAAAAATGCAAAACAGGATATGTATTAATCTCTGCCCAAATATTGCAATGCTCTCCGTAAACTATGTAAGTAAAATTTGCACCCGCTAAAGATGAAATAGAGGCTATTTTCAATGGCATTGCTGTCGATGGGAACCCCAAAAATATAACCGCGACCTTAATGTTGTTTAAGAATGTGTATAACCGATTCAGACTTTCTTTGTACAAAACTGTGATATAAATGGGTTTAAAATCGAAAAAAATGACTACATATATTTTACGTATGTTAACAATAACGTACTCTTGATTAGCGTTACCAATCTAGGGTAAAAGCAAACCGGAGACTTTTAGGCCATAAAACTAAATCCTTTACATGTAGCTTTTGGTCGACCGGCAGAGTGAGAAGGTGATGTACATATATACCTTGCTTCCAGTTTCCTTTTAAAAATATCATCGAAGATGGCACAGCGCCAAAGCTAGTTTAAATAATGACTATGACTTACAAAATATATTACATCCTTTTTGTTTTGGAAAAAATCTACGGTGGCGAAAATGCAAATAGGGAATAGGGAAGGGCAATTGTTGGCTATTTTTCTTTATTTAAAAAATAATTGTTATTTGTTAATGAAAATATAGGTTACCATCTAAGAAAAACATATAAATAAAAATTTCAAACTTTATAATTTAAAGAAATGTTCATAAAAATTTGAAGCATTTTAAACAATTTTTTTAGAATTTTAGCATTTTCTTCCATATGAAGTATCGAGCCCTAACCGCCAAAATAACGTAAGCAACATTTTTTTCAAAATTTTCTTTTTGAAGCAGAAATGTATCTAGATGCTCTAGGAATATTTCTGCATCAAAAAGAAATTTTGAAAAAAATGTCGCTCACGTTATTTTGGCGGTTAGGGCTCGGTATGTTCGACAATTTTGTTGTAAGGAGAATATGAGCAACGTCTTCCACCAAAAGTTNACTTTGTTATTCTAAACTCGAAACTGCTTACTCATAATGTTTCTAAGAAATATAATTAAAAATTCTAAATTTTAAGGAAACATTTTTAGAATTTTCTAATTTTTGTACAAAGTTTGAAAATTTGACTTTCACGGTTTTTGTTAGATAATGAGCTACATACTCATAAAAAATAGTAAGCAATAAATAAACGAAAGGGAAATACCCAAAGTATGCGAAGATGTCTCTTCCCTATTTATATTTTCGCAACTGTGCATACATACCAGGGAAGCCAAGTCGTTGGGAATTCCCCGATTTGCGGGGGAAATCGGGGAATGGATCGTTTTTTTTTCGGAAATTTTAGTTTATGTGCAGAATCGGAATATGAACTGCTCTTTTGAGGAATTAATTTAGTATTTTTTGCTTCACTAACATAACATAACATAATGAGGTAAAAAAGTCGCAACCTGTAAATTATACAAATTACCGTTGATTTAGAATTTTCGTTATCGCGTTTGCGTTCAAATAATGAATAAACACTCTATTTTAGGTGGAATAAAACCGCAACACTTTCGAAAAAAAATTTAATACGAAAATTTTTGCCACTTGCAACTTGCACTTACTAAAATTGAGCGGGCTACAAAACTGCGTACTCAAAAAACGTATTTCTAGAAACTCTAATTAAAAAGCTTAACATTTTAACAAAAGCTTGTAGATTTTTTTTTAGTATTACACAAATTTTGAAACTTGGAATTATATGTTTTTTTTTATCAAAGAATTACCTATATTTTTATAAAAAAAAAAATAAATTAAATTAATAACAAAAAAATAATAGAAATTGTTAAAACTTGTCAAAATTTAGCGCGACTAAAATTTTTTCGACCACTGTATGTGTGTAAATTTTTTTCTTTATTTGTTAACTAAAAAACACGCAGTTTTGTTTTTTTTTTGTAAATAAGGAGATATCCATGGGTGGGGAATTTTACGAAATTTCCGGAAAACCCGGGGAGTTTCATTGTCCAAATCGGGGAATTCTCAAAAATAAGTTGACTAACCTGTATGGAAAATTGTGGCGATTCGATATATTGGGGTACGGATTCCGTTGGAAAATGAGAGAGGCAATTGGCGAAGCTTTTTGCTTTAGGCCCAAACCGACCAATGGTTGTGGCGCCAAATAAGAAGTACATTCCATTGGCATTAAACCTATTTTTATAATCTTTATTTTAAAAAAATCTATATTTAACGTCAAGATCATTTTCTTATAGAAAAATGTATGTGCATTGCATGAAGATGATAAAAAAACTGCGGAATAGAAATCTCTAATTTTAGATTAAATATTTTTTCTAGGAAGAATTTAGGCATTAATGGATGTGCATACCATTTTTGCTCACAAACTCATTTAAAAAAATTGGAATAAGTTTCAGTTCGTCTACGCTTACCTAAAATTTTCACGGTTTGCCGGAAACAGGGCATATTTAAGAGCAATACGTAAGTTGGAAATCGTCGAATTTCTAGTCTTCCGACAACAAAATGTTTGCTCTTCTGAAAAGTACCCATTTTCACATTCGATAGTTCGACATGATAGCGACGATATGTCGGCATTTGTCTCACCTACCTATATGGCGAATTCAAGCATAAATCACGACATTCATCAATGCTGCTAATATCCTGGAACACCGAATCCACCGTTTTTAAGATGCGTCCGGGCAAGCGCTTGAACTCGCACAACTTATTCGGCTCATCAACGCAGTTGTTCTCCAGATAATCGACAGTATCTTGGCGTTGGAACGCACTGGTGCCGGTTAGTGTAATGCGATCCATTTCGGAGAGCTCGCAACTTTTTGTGTTGCGATAATAGTTCGCCGATCTGTAGGAGAAGAAAAGTGAAAGCAAAACAATAGTAGCTAAGACATAAAAAATAGGTAATAATTCTAGCAAGTGCAAATGAATGAGCCCAGATTAATATGTTCTTTTAATAACTTTGACCGCATACGTAAACGTGTCTATAAAAAAAAGGTTCTGTAGCTTTAATTAGTGCTAGTATTGAAAATTCGCAGTGACGTTTGCCTTTCTCTTTTTGTTGTTTGGGAATGCAAGATGTTAAGTTTAAGATTTATGTAAATAGACACAGAAAAAAGTTCTAAATTCGATTCAAACTATCGCGTTATCGGGTAGCTTCTGATAATGAAAGTTTTTAAAGAAAATATAACTTGTAGTAAAAAATCTAAAATCTAATTTATTCTTCATTTCTCATTTAATCCATCTCACTCTCAGCACACTACATAAACAGATAAGTATGCACACACTTGCTGAGCTACGATTCTTACAGGAATAGTTTGTTACATTTACGTTACAAATTTACTGAAAACATCAGCAAACCATGCGATTCGGATTATAGAATTGCAATTAGTTCGGATTAATGAGTAGCTAACGCTGTGAGAACAGCAATTCAGATAATCGAATATTCCGATTATCGAATAGTCGCATCATCCTACCGTTATATTGCTTCACTGAATAAAAATGGGTTACTGGATTGATATAAAAGACTTAGGCCGCGAACTTGCTTGGGTCATTTTCAAACATGGAGCCTTACGAATTTCATATTTCCATTTGATATTTTGACTTTATGTAAATAGCTGCATCTAAGAAAAAGCCTAGGTTTGGCATGGAAATACAGGGTGTATGATCAACAAGAAAAGTGGTACAGGTAGATGAAAATATCATCGAAACTTAATCGTACTACTGGTAATATATTGAAATACTCTTTAAATTCATATACATATATATATATATATATATATGTATAAATTCAAATTCTAAATTATTAATTTTTTTTTTGTGACTCACCTGCACGTAAACTCCTGCTCGCTTAAACATAATTCCAAGCAATATTTTCGTGACACTACTGGGTACGTTCGCTTTGCATAACCATTAAGTTTATAACCTTGTGCGCGATCAATACTCCAGGCGCGCGGACAAGGGCGTACTTTAAGACATAATTTTTGTGCATAAAGCGTAAAGACAGGGAACTGCGACTTGGCTAGGGCACCTGGGGAAAAAATTAAAACGAAATTTAAGAAAAGCGAGCAATGTAGACGAAATTTATTTTCATTAATGCAGAAAAGTTATAATTTTGAAGGCCAATTGTCTGCCGATTTTCGAGAAAAACTCATCAACCCTCCACTGCTCTTCAAGGCAGCTTACTTCGTTTACCCTAATGCGTCGTTTTCGAGTATTTTTTATTAGAAAAGCGAAACCAAATGAATGCGAAAACAAATCTAATTATTCTAGTTTATTATCACAAACCAAATTTTCCCTTACGCACCGAAAACGATGCAGAAGGGTAGACAACGAAATTTTTAAATAAAAGACATAAATCCCGTATGAGACTAGTTGCGACTAATTAATGCCCATTTGTACCTGATTGAGTCTAATGCCGGAATACTCTATTTAGAGATTAGTTTCACAATTTTTTGCAGGGCATATACATACATACAGAGCAAGTTAAATAAAAGCTTGTAAACAAGATATTTGGAACTACCTTAAAGCCCTTGAGGTGTTCCTTGAATTTTATATGGGGAGAAACACGTTTTTTTTCTGTGCTTATCTTTAGAAGACTTTCAATAACAATACTCAATTGTTTATTGAAGCATTTTTTATTATAAACGATATGTTATAGGTCCCCCAAAAACCAAAAAAAAAATGTGAAGGGGCTCTTAAAAATTGTAAGTCTACTGAAAAGAATCAGAGTTTTCCGATGGGAAAATATTGATTTTAAAGAATTCTATTCCACTTCTACGAAACATTTTTTCCCCATTTAAAATACATGGAAAACTTTGAGCGCTTTGAGCGCTTTGAGGAACTTATAAATATTTTTTTTACTTTCGAAATAAAAAAGTTGGGTTTTATTTTTTCGGTACCGGATTTCGGTACAATTCAAAAATTTCGACTTTACTTTTTCACCACGTGAATTACATGTTGCAATGCAATGTTTTGTTATTAAATTATGCAGTAGATGGGTATAATGTAATGTGGGTCGGCCGCTGCGGTGTAGTGGTAAGCAGTGCGCGCTTCCACTCCACAATGCCTGGGTTCAAGCCCTAGTCAAAGCAACATCAAAAAAATATAGAAAACGGTTTTTTTTCTTAACAGCGGTCGTCCCTCGGCAGGCAATGGCAAACCTCCGAGTGTATTTCTGCCATGAAAAACAGCTTCTCATAAAAATACAATCGCCGTTCGGAGTCGGCGTAAAACTGTAGGTCCCTCCGCTTTGTGTGACAACATCAAGGCGCACGCCACAAATCGGAGGAGAAGCTCGGCCAAACACTAACATATGTGTAAGCGCCAATCTATTATTATTATTAAGTATTTCCAGATAAATCTTGAGCTTTAAAATGCTATTTTATGAGTGCAACTAATACTTATACAAATCAATTAAATACGCCATGAAAAATTTTTCACCCACCTGGTAATTTATCTGCATTTGACGAAAAGAGCACGCATAGTCCGGTCTCGTAGTTCACAGCATGGCAAGCAGGATCTTTGCGACAAGCATCCAAGCAATCAGTTAGCATGAGTGTGCCCGGCAAGGAGTGCAACATTTTTCCGGGAGCAGAGAATACATAACTAAACAGATTGAAAGCAAAGGAGGAACGGAAACAGCGAAGAAATAGGAATATTTATTTGATTAATAATAATAAGTGTTCAGTGTTTGGCCGACATGATTCAGTTTTGATATTGTTTGAGTTGACAAAAACAGTCAAGAGTAGCTCATTAGAATGTCAGAAATAATTTATTTATTAATTAGAATAAACAAACTATTTATTGTTTTGAGCTATTCTAAGGCCGTATAGTTCAGTTTTAACTTCATATAATACAGAATTATGTATAGCACGAGTATTATTAATTTTTGAATTTATCCAAAACTAATATCTACATACCCAATTTGCAATTGCTTACCCAGTTGTAATTTCAAAACCAATAAAATCAGCATCACAGACCTGAATATCATTTCCCTGATTATCCAGATTTTCTTCGAGGCTATTGTCGAAAAATTCCACCTCGTCATCAACAGCGTAATTTGTCAATAGCTTAGTTTCTTGTAATAAATGTGATTCGTCTTTCAATGTAGCATTGGAAGAATTGAACTGAGAAGAAGGTAGCCTCACAGTTTTCTCTCCGCTCGTTGCTGTTTTTGTATCCTTTATAGCAGCACTCTGAACATATTCAGCTTCAGCTAGTTTACTACCTTCCCCGGCTTCAGATTTTTTCAAATCGTTCGGTGCTAATTTTGCAGCCTTCATAGCTGCTGTTTCTGCATTTGGAGCTATTTGAGCTGGTTTGTATTTGCCTAATGCTGTTGTTGCATGTTGTTTATCTTCAGTAGCTAATTTACTAGAGGTTGAGTTTGCTACTGCAGCAGCTTGCTTTGCATTATCTGATAAATCCAAGCGTGAATGTCTGGCAGCAGTCAGACTGAAAGAAGAAGCTATCAGCATGGATAAAAGCAAAAAACAAGATATCCTTTTGTGCTTGTCTGTAGTAGGTATTCTGTGTTGCATATTTGTTATTGGTAGCTAAAAATAAAAATATGAAGGTGTGAAATAGCACGGAAATATGATATAAAGGAAAGTCTAAGCGAAGAATTATTAAAAAAGATGAACCGAAAGCTATTTTCATACAGGTTTTTTTAACGGTAGCACACATAATCAAAAAATACCACGTAAACACATAACCGGGGTACCCGGGTGTCCACTTACCAGTTTTGAAGGTTTTAGAGGCATAATAGCAATTTTTATGGGTTCAAATCAATACTGTTTGAGCGCTATTCCATTAAGAATGTTAATATATTAATATATAAACTCAGCAGAATAAATTTGTTCGGGGCACCGAAATTGCGCATATGAAAACTGTGCATTTAGACATTATTTCGGTTTTCAACAGAAACTGTGCATGTATGCATTATATCGGTTTTTGTTATATGCATTATTTCGGTTTTGAACTGAAATTGTGCAT